>NC_086453.1:216152591-216452591 GCF_028390025.1 Pseudophryne corroboree | reverse complement strand
GTTGTAAGCATCAAAAAGGAGCATCGACTGAATCTAGCTTCTCTGGTGTTTTCAGATAAGTCCAATGGGTGCTAACCCACCATAGATACCTTCATTACACTTACCTTGTTGTATAAAATCACACTCTTGGGCGCTTATTCTCACCAATTCCTCTAATTTCATATGTGTGTATGCCAAGCACACTTTTCTTGTAGTATAAGCTGCCGCTCATAAGTCTGAGAAGTGTATCCCCCTTTTTATTGTATATTAATATTCTATCTACACTAAAGGTTATTGTTAATTTCGTGGTATAATAAGCACATAGCTACACCTAAGCGCCGGAGACTCTACTTCTATATATATATATATATATATATATATATATATATACACTGCTCAAAAAAATAAAGGGAACACTACAATAACACATCCTAGATCTGAATGAATGAAATATTCTTATTAAATACTTTGTCCTTTACATAGCCGAATGTGCTGACAACAAAATCACACAAAAATTATCAATGGAAATCGAATTTATTAACCTATGGAGGTCTGGATTTGGAGTCACACTCAAAATTAAAGTGGAAAAACACACTACAGGCTGATCCAACTTTGATGTAATGTCCTTAAAACAAGTCAAAATGAGGCTCAGTAGTGTGTGTGGCCTCCACGTGCCTGTATGACCTCCCTACAACGCCTGGGCATGCTCCTGATGAGGTGGCGGATGGTCTCCTGAGGCATCTACTCCCAGACCTGGACTAAAGCATCCGCCAACTCCTGGACAGTCTGTGGTGCAACGTGGCGTTGGTGGATGGAGCGAGACATGATGTTGCAGATGTGCTCAATTGGATTCAGGTCTGGGGAACGGGCGGGCCAGTCCATAGCATCAATGCCTTCGTCTTGCAGGAACTGCTGATACACTAGCATTGCTGAGGTCTAGCATTGTCTTGCATTAGGAGGAACCCAGGGCCAGCCGCACCAGCATATGGTCTCACAAGGGGTCTGAGGATCTTATCTCGGTACCTAATGGCAGTCAGGCTACCTCTGGCAAGCACATGGAGGGCTGTGCGGCCCCCCAAAGAAATGCCACCCCACACCATTACTGACCCACTGCCAAACCGGTCATGCTGGAGGATGTTGCAGGCAGCAGAACGTTCTCCTTGGCGTCTCCAGACTCTGTCACGTCTGTCACATGTGCTCAGTGAGAACCTGCTTTCATCTGTGAAGAGCACAGGGCGCCAGTGGTGAATTTGCCAATCTTGGTGTTCTCTGGCAAATGCCAAACATCCTGCATGGTGTTGAGCTGTAAGCACAACCCCCACCTGTGGACGTCGGGTCCTCATACCACCCTCATGGAGTCTGTTTCTGATCGTTTGAGTAGACACATGCACATTTGTGGCTTGCTGGAGGTCATTTTGCAGGGCTCTGGCTGTGCTCCTCCTGTTCCTCCTTGCACAAAGGCGGAGGTAGCGGTCCTGCTGCTGGGTTGTTGCCCTCCTATGGCCTCCTCCATGTCTCCTGATGTACTGGCCTGTCTCCTGGTAGCACCTCCATGCTCTGGACACTACGCTGACAGACACAGCAAACCTTCTTGCCACAGCTCGCATTGATGTGCCATCCTGGATGAGCTGTACTACCTGAGCCACTTGTGTGGGTTGTAAACTCCGTCTCATGCTACCACTAGAGTGAAAGCACCACCAGCTTTCAAAAGTGACCAAAACATCAGCCAGAAAGCATAGGAGCTGAGAAGTGGTCTGTGGTCACCACTAGCAGAACAACTCCTTTATTGGGGGTGTCTTGCTAATTGCCTATAATTCCCACCTGTTGTCTATTCCATTTGCACAACAGCATGTGAAATTGATTGTCAATCAGTGTTGCTTCCTAAGTGGACAGTTTGATTTCACAGAAGTGTGATTGACTTGGAGTTACATTGTGTTGTTTAAGTGTTCCCTTTATTTTTTTGAGCAGTGCATATATATATATACTGCTCAAAAAAATAAAGGGAACACTTAAATAACACATCCTAGATCTGAATGAATTAAATATTCTTATTAAATACTTTGTTCAATACATAGTTGAATGTGCTGACAACAAAATTACACAAAAATAATCAATGAAAATCAATTTTATTAACCCATGGAGGTCTGGATTTGGAGTCACCCTCAAAATTAAAGTGGAAAAACACACTACAGGCTGATCCAACTTTGATGTAATGTCCTTAAAACAAGTCAAAATGAGGCTCAGTAGTGTGTGTGTGGCCTCCACGTGCCTGTATGACCTCCCTACAACCCACACAAGTGGCTCAGGTAGTGCAGCTCATCCAGGATGGCACATCAATGCGAGCTGTGGCAAGAAGGTTTGCTGTGTCTGTCAGCGTAGTGTCCAGAGAATGGAGGCGCTACCTGGAGACAGGCCAGTACATCAGGAGACGTGGAGGAGGCCGTAGGAGGGCAACAACCCAGCAGCAGGACCGCTACCTCCGCCTTTGTGCAAGGAGGGACAGGAGGAGCACAGCCAGAGCCCTGCAAAATGACCTCCAGCAAGCCACAAATGTGCATGTGTCTACTCAAACGATCAGAAACAGACTCCATGAGAGTGGTATGAGGGCCCGACGTCCACAGGTGGGGGTTGTGCTTACAGCCCAACACCGTGCAGGATGTTTGGTATTTGCCAGAGAACACCAAGATTGGTAAATTTGCCACTGGCGCCCTGTGCTCTTCACAGATGAAAGCAGGTTCTCACTGAGCACATGTGACAGACGTGACAGAGTCTGGAGATGCCAAGGAGAACGTTCTGCTGCCTGCAACATCCTCCAGCATGACCAGTTTGGCAGTGGGTCAGTAATGGTGTGGGGTGGCATTTCTTTGGGGGGGCCGCACAGCCCTCCATGTGCTCGCCAGAGGTAGCCTGACTGCCATTAGGTACCGAGATGAGATCCTCAGACCCCTTGTGAGACCATATGCTGGTGCGGTTGGCCCTGGGTTCCTCCTAATGCAAGACAATGCTAGACCTCATGTGGCTGGAGTGTGTCAGCAGTTCCTGCAAGACGAAGGCATTGATGCTATGGACTGGCCGGCCCGTTCCCCAGACCTGAATCCAATTGAGCACATCTGGGACATCATGTCTCGCTCCATCCACCAACGCCACGTTGCACCACAGACTGTCCAGGAGTTGGCGGATGCTTTAGTCCAGGTCTGGGAGGAGATCCCTCAGGAGACCATCCGCCACCTCATCAGGAGCATGCCCAGGCATTGTATGGAGGTCATACAGGCACGTGGAGGCCACACACTCACTACTGAGCCTCATTTTGACTTGATTTAAGGACATTACATCAAAGTTGGATCAGCCTGTAGTGTGTTTTTCCACTTTAATTTTGAGGGTGACTCCAAATCCAGACCTCCATGGGTTAATAAATTTGATTTCCATTGATAATTTTTGTGTGATTTTGTTGTCAGCACATTCAACTGTGTAAAGAACAAAGTATTTAATAAGAATATTTCATTCATTCAGATCTAGGATGTGTTATCTAAGTGTTCCCTTTATTTTTTGAGCAGTGTATATATATATATATATATATATATATATATATAGTGATCCTTTTGTGTATTCTGCTGCAAAATAACTAACCATATAAAAAGCAGTCTGTCTTATCATCCAAAGCAGGGGTCAGCACCATAGTTAAATGGTTATCTTGTGCAACAAGAAAAAAAGTCAGCTGAATAAAAGCATAAACAGTATGTTTTAATTTCCTACTATGAAAGTGCCCTAAGAAGAAGGAAGAATCTGTCAGAAGGACTTTGCCCCAAAATCTGTGAGCCCTAAGCTGCAACCTAGTTGTTGATTAAGCACTGTTCATTGGGGCCAATGCAGTGTTGATGGAGGCACCAATTATATTGCACACTTGTAGCACTACAAGTGCCAGCATACATGTGCCTCCTTCATTAATTAATATGATCCTAATTCACAAAATATATTATTCTCCCATAAATTCATTTAATAATAATATTGGCTCCTTAATATTTATTAAATAGTATATTGTCTATTTAATTAAAACAAGTGCTTCTTTTTTATTATTTAGTATTACATTGCAATAATAATAAATTAATTATATGTGCATCCATGAATAGATTTTGCCCCCTTAATTAAGTATTTATTATTATTTATTATTTATTTATTAACAGTTTCTTATATAGTACAGCTAATTCCGTTGTGCTTTACAACTGGATTATTATTATTGCCACATTATTACGTATGCTGACTAGGACAATGGGGGTCATTCTGACCCGTTCGCATGCAGTGGTTCTTCACTGCGGTGCGAACGGGTCAAAACTGCACATGCGCGGTGGGCACAATGCGCATGCGCGTCGTTGCCCAGCCAAGCAGCGGCTACAACAAAGAAGAAAGTGATCGCTAGCACGATCGTAAGAAGATTGACAGGAAGGAGGCGTTCCGGGGGATCTACTCACTGTTTTCCGGGCGTGGAGATCCGAACGCAGGCGTGTCCAGGCGTTTGGAAAGCGGATGTCTGACGTCAATCCCGGGACCTTCATCTCTGGATCCGTTGCACAGGGTAAGTAGGTCTGACCCTGGTCTTGTTTTGCAGGAAACTTTTTTAGCATAGCAGGCCTGCACAAGCGATCGCAGCCCTGCTATGCTAAAATACACTCCTCCATAGGTGGCGTCAAGTTGATCGCACGAGCAGCAAAAAGTTGCTACGTGCGATCAACTCGGAATGACCACCAATATACTAAGTGCTGGCTGTTTTTATAACTGCATTCAGATTGGGCCATCTTGCCAGTAGATTGTTGATTTTCTTTCTGAGTGTTTTGTCACTTTTCTTTGTGAACTCACAGTTTGTTAAATCCAACAATTTGTATTCAGAACATAAAAAAAAACAAAAAACAAAAGGGTTTTCAAAACTTTTCAGGCGATTTTACCTTTAATATACTGGGTGGATTTTTTCTTATTAGTAACAAAGGGATACCTAACAGCAGTACGGGTGGTATAATGGTTAACATTACTGCCTCCCAGCACTGAGGTCATGGATTCAATTCCCACCATGGTACCAACTGTGTGGAGTTTGTATATTTTCCCCGTATTAGCGTGGGTTTTCTCCAGGTACTCCGGTTTCCTTCCACAATCCAAAAATATACTGGTAGGTTAATTGGCTCCCAACTAAAAGTAACCCTAGTGTGTGCGTGTGCATGTGGTAGGGAAAATAGACTGTAAGCTGCACTGGGGCAGGGACTGATGTGAATGGCCAAATATTCTCTGTAAAGTGCAGCGGAATATGTGTGCGCTATATAAATAACTGGTAATAAATAATCTTCCCTGAAAAAAGTTAAATACAAAAATGTAAATAATAAAATCAAATCTTCCCCATTTCTATGAGAATAAAGATAGTTTAAGGTTAAGAGTGTAGTAGATTGAGTTGTCGTAAGTAAAACCAACCTTTGATTGTTAACTTTTTGTCATAATTTTTGAAATATTATTATTCTACTAAAGGTTTTCATCATTACTAACATAGAAACAGGGCCACCAATCTCTCCAAGTGTTCCCAGTACAGAACATGCCTATAACTCATTGGTCGTTTAACGTCTCTGTTGCCATAGTGACCATATTAAAATATTTAAAAATGAATGATTAAAAAGAAGGTATCTTCAGTATAACAAACATCTGATTGCGGAGAGCGAGTTACACAATTAAACATTTATACCAAGTAGGTACATTATATGGAAAAAAAAATGATGGCGCCTGTATCGTAATGAAACCCATTTGTGTGAACAGATGTTTTCATTCAGGCAGGCAGTAAGTGAAACTGACATATACATACTAAAGTATATCATCATCTTAAAATTGAATGTGAATTTTTGCCACGGGTTAGCACAGGGGAATTTAATTAATGCTCTAATCAAGCAGTATGGTTTAGTATAAAGACAGGATCCAACTCCTGTCACACAAAAACAAAGGTGTTGGATTTTAGGAATGCTGACTTTGCAAAAATGGGGAGATGTTTAAGTGATTCATTGGCGGACTGGAGGGACTTGGAAGGAGTATAGGAGAGGTGGGAAAACCTGAAAAGGGCAGTACTAAGGGCAACAGACCTTTGTATCAAAAGGGTTAGGAAAAGCACCAGGAAAAGGAAGCCAGTGTGGTTCACAAAAGAAGTATCAACTAGTGTGAAAGCAAAAAAGATGGCTTTTAGGAAATACAAACAGACTCAAAATAATAACGACAAAGAGGTGTATCTTGACAGATGGCAGGATGCTAAGAATGTGATCAGACATGCATAGGCAGAAGCTGAGGAGAAAATGGCCCAGTCAGTAGATAAAGGGGGCAAAACTTTTTTAAAGTATATAAATGAAAGGAGAAAATCAAATGGAGGAATAATAAGACTTAAGACAGAGAGTGAGAATTTGATGGAGGGAGACAAGGCAATAGCAGATCACCTAAATCATTATTTTTGCTCAGTATTTATTACAGAAGGAGAAGGAATGGGGCCACAGTTAAGCTGCAAGGACATTCATAAAAATAAGGTAGATGAAACTACATTTACAGAAGAGAAGGTCCTAACAGAACTTTCAAAACTAAAAGTGGAAAAATCAATGGGGCCAGATGGGATACACCCAAGGATACTAAAAGAACTAAAAGATGTGCTGGTGGCACCATTAACAGAATTATTTAACCAGTCACTAAATACAAGTGCCATTCTAGAGGACTGGAAAAGAGCGAATGTAGTTCCACTGTACAAAAGTGGAAGCAAGGAAGAAGCAAGCAACTATAGACCAGTAAGCCTTACATCAGTAGTAGGGAAAGTAATGGAAAAACTATTAAAAGAAAGAGTTGTGGAATATCTTAAATCAAACAACTTACAAGATCCAAAGCAGCATGGTTTTACTGGTGGGAGATCATGCCAAACAAATCTTATTGATTTTTTTTTTGACTCTGTGATGAAAATAATAGATCAAGGGGGAGCTGTAGATGTAGCATATCTAGACTTTAGTAAGGCATTTGACACTGTCCCACATTGCAGACTGCTAAATAAACTTGAAAGCGTTGGGGTGGATTATAAAATAGTTAAATGGATAAGAACCTGGTTGCAGGATAGGAAACAGACAGTTGTAGTAAATGGAGTGCAATCTTTGGAAAGAAATGTTACCAGTGGAGTACCCCAGGGATCTGTACTTGGACCAGTTCTCTTTAATATCTTTGTTGGTGACATTGCAAATGGTATTAAAGGGAAAGTATGCCTTTCTGCAGATGCTACAAAGATTTGCAACAGAGTAGACACACCGGGAGGGGTAAAACAAATGATTGATGACCTAGCTAGGCTTGAGAAATGGTCAAGAACGTGGCAACTACAGTTTAATGCAAAAAAATGCAAAATCATGCACTTGGGTCTCAAAAACCCAAAGGCTAAATATAGTATCAAGGGTACTATAATGGAAACTACTGAGGAGGAAAGGGATTTAGGAGTCACTATTTCAAGTGACTTAAAGGCAGGAAAGCAATCCAACAAGGCAATGAGAAAAGCAAGTCAGATGCTTGGTTGCATAGCCAGAGGAATCGGTAGCAGGAAAAAAGAAGTAATAATGCCACTGTATAGGTCATTGGTACGGTCTCATCTTGAATACTGTGTCCAGTTCTGGTGACCATATCTCCAGAAGGATATAAATACATTAGAGAGTGTACAAAGAAGGGCAACTAAAATGGTGCATGGCATACACCACAAAACTTACCCGGAAAGGCTAAAAGATCTTAACATGTATAGTTTGGAGGAGAGAAGGGAAAGGGGGGACATGATAGAAACTTTCAAATATACCAAGGCTTTTAACAAAGTTCAGGAGTGAAACATTCTTCAAAGGAAGAGGAGTATTAGAACTCGAGGACATGGAGTATTAGAACTCGAGGACATACACTGAGACTGGAGGGGGAGGTTCAGGGGAAATTTAAGGAAAAATTACTTCACAGAAAGGGTAGTGGACGAGTGGAATAGCCTCCCATCAGAGGTGGTAGAGGCTAAGACTATAGAGCAATTTAAACATGCTTGGGATAGGCATATGAATATCCTTACAAAGAATTAAGGTCCAAAAAGGCTTGAGATTACCTAAAGGATAAAAAAGGGGCAGACTAGATGGGCCAAGTGGTTCTTATCTGTCATCAAATTCTATGTTTCTATGTTTCTATAAAATGTCACACATAAAAATAGTGCACTTACACCATATGAGGAGTACGTCTCGCGTGATGGGTCCAGCTTTGCCCCAGTAGCATTTGTTAGAGAAAACCAACACAAGAAGGTTGGAAAGTAGACTCTTGTGTGGGAGCACTCAATTCAGAGGAATAGGTATATTTTAATCAATTCTGGTAAAAAATAACTTTATTTGTTCAAAAAAGGGTAGTTAAGGAGAATTTTTTTTACGTGAATATTAAAGCTACGCGAAAATACAGCACTATATGGAGAATAATTTATATGGTTTCAGATACCACAATGAAAAAGCCGGAATCCAAATCTTAGGGCTAGTGGATTTGCTGTAATCACAATGACGCGTTTGCGTAATATATGACCATCATTTATTCTACAGCAATCCTATTCAGGATTATTTTAGCGTAGAGAATTAAATCATAAGTCATACAGAACCGAGTGCCAGTTGGTATTAATAGGGATCCCTCTAGATCGGGCAGAAGAATTTTTTGCAGTACCAGGGTTTTCCAAGGTGGTCTCCCATCCGAGTACTGACCCGGCCCTCCACTGCTTGGCTTCCAAGATCAGACGAGATCGGGCATCTCCAGTGGGGTATGTCCGCAATAGTTTTATCTGCCCGTTCAGTAGATCCCAATACCCGTATTGCCCGAACAAATATTTCAATTGATCTGAGTCAATCGTGTGTTCAAATCTCTGTGTTGAACTTATGCCCAAAACTAGGGAATGAGATTACAGCAAAATCCAATAAGGGATAGTGGAACAATTATCATGTGCAAGAATTATATGCAGAGATGTCCACTATACAATTAATAATAAGGACAGTTGTCATATACAAGGGGATATCTTGTCCACTTGCATAGCCAGGATAGGATGGTGATATTCAATGAGGCAATACCATCAGTAATATAGTGTATGTAGCCCCTTACTTTATATCGCCAGCCAATGAATCTCACTATATATAGGCCTCTAAAATTTGAGAAATTTTTTTTCTTACAATGTGTCAAAAGAGGCTATAATGAGAAGAGAAGGAGCAGATAAACAGCTGAAATTTTTTTCAATGGTTATGCCGGGCAGTAATGTGCATAATAATAATTAATTAGCAATATGTTGCAAAATTACTTAGACAGAATAGAGTGGTGATATTTAATGGGGCAATAACACCAATAATATGTGTGGCCCCTAAAATTGTCTCACCAGCCAATAATTCGCACTATATATAAGCCTCTTATGCTTGAGCAAAAGAGTTTTGTTATAATGTGTCTAAGAGGCTATAATGAGAAAAAGAGGAAGAAAGAGCAGTTAGACGGCTGAAGGTATTATTCATTAGCCATAGTAGGCAGTAATGATTAAGTAGCAGTGTGCTGCAAGGTTGGTGTTAAACCACAGCCTAGAAGTTCTTTGCACAGTAATCTGCTCTTTGGCTTTTAATACCTCTAATAGTAATAACAAGTAATTCCCAACACGTGCCAAGTTGCTCCCAAACACCTGTTGGATGCCTCACAGCTCCAGCACTTCTTGGAGCAGCCAGAATATAGACAACCTATCAGTGCATCGCCTTTAAAGTGAATTATTATCCTAATAAGGCAATATTACATATGTATGAGGTACAGGGTATATGTTCATACGATACCACTGTCGATCCTGCTGTGGAGGCTGTCTGCGGCCGATCGCCGCTAGTAACTGGCTCTGGAGGTGCGCTGGAAGTGAAGCCGTGTGCTGACTTCTATGTGGAGGGTGTGGGGAGATTATCAGCTGTAGTCCGCGTGGAGCCGCTGCTCTCCAGATGCCAATTGAGTGCTCCCACACAAGAGTCTACTTTCCAACCTTCTTCTGTTGGTTTTCTCTAGTCGATACCCTTTTGACTCTTGGGAGCACCACTGATAGCAACTTATATCTGTACAAGAAAAATTATATTTTTTTCACATGCACAGGGTTGCTGTATCCATAAGCAAATTAGCTTCATAAATCAGTTTTTTCAGAGGACACTAATAATAATTGATTACAGACTAGTGCGGTCCCAAAAAAAGTTTTTCTCAAACCAGTAGCATTTGTGCCAGGTTTACTTCAGTCGTACTTATACCCACAAACACACAACTGGTCTTAGTAGAATTATTTTTTAATAACTGTTTTCAAAGCAAAAAATACATTCGCTTTTAGATTTATTTAAAACAAAGTCTATAATACAGCAAATATAATATTCCTTATTGTGTAGCAAAAAAATTAATTTGTATTTCTTACACAGCTCACAACTCATCAAAACTAGCTATCTAGTTCTGGCGACCACCATTATCATCTGACTGTTATGCATCAACCTGCAAGCCCCCGAAATTGGCTACTGAAAGACATACTGTATGTGCATCTCCGTGAGTGTCACTGACCAAGGTTGGGGGTGTTGTGAACTCGGGGGTTCTTCCGATGGTAGGGAAGCGGAACCACAGCTGGGTCAGAACAGGGATGGCCTGATATAGGTCTTCCTCATACAGGACTCTGACAGTAAGGCTTGGTGAAAATATTGAAGAACTTTATTGCAAGAAGGGAGCAACACAATGTCACCTAGCAGCAAGGGAACTTATGGGGGAATGTCCAGGCCTATAGAAGAACTTGTAAGCAATGTTAAAGATGCTAATAAATGAAGTACTTGTGAGTGATGGTGAAAGACACTGAGAACGATGCTTTTAAAGTTACTGGTGATTAAAGAGCTTGTGAGCGATGTAAAAGATATTGGTGACTGAAGAACTTGTGAGCGATGTTTTTAAAGACACTGATGATTTGAAGAACTTGCGAATGGTGTTTAAAGACACTGAAGATTTGTAGAATTTGAGAGCGGTGTTTAAAGACACTAATGACTTGTAGAACTTGAGAGCGGTGTTTAAAGACACTGATGATTTGTAGGACTTGAGAGCGGTGTTAAAGACGCTGATGATTTGTAGAACTTCAGAGTGGTGTTTTAAAGACACTGATGATTTGTAGAACTTGAGAGCGGTGGTTAAAGACACAGATGATTTGTAGAACTTGAGAGCGGTGTTAAAGACGCTGATGATTTGTAGAACTTGAGAGCGGTGGTTAAAGACACTGATGATTTGTAGAACTTGAGAGCGGTGGTTAAAGACACTGATGATTTGTAGAACTTGAGAGCGGTGGTAAAAGACACTGATGATTTGTAGAACTTGAGAGCGGTGTTTAGCCCGCAGCCCACGCTGACTCCGAGAAGCGCTGGTGACTGGACCGCAGAGGAACACACCAGCCGCTGGGAACGCTGGAAACTGTACAGCAACGGGCACCTGGAAATGCTGGAGACACTGGAGTACAACTACAGAGAGACACGCCAGGAACAAGAGCACTGGCATCCACTTCAGTGGAAAAGACGATACTCAGGCGCCGAGGCTCTGCCCGGCGTCCGACTTTGAATCTCCTGCCTCCACTGGATTGGCGGAACAGTCTGATGACGTCACCTGCTCCCCGCCCACGTGATGCCGGGTGTCGTGGCGGCGCCCCTGCCCCGGGGAACCGCCGGGAGCCGCGCCAGCCAGACGCCGGAGCCTGTGGACCACCGAAGGCGGAGGCCGCAACACAGACAAGCAGGCATGCAGGGGTAAGCGCGGCGAACGCCGCCTCTGGCGTGTGACAGTGAGAGTCTGAATCTGTTTGAGCTTCACAGAGAGAATGTTAGACTGTTCCTCTCTAGTCGCTAGGAGGGATAAGGGGAGAACCCAACTATGCGGTGACCCCCTTACTCCAGTGCTTACCCAATATTTGAGTTCACACAACCATTGGGCAATATCAGTCACTGCTTTATTTACACTTAACCACACCATTACACAACACAATATGTTGCAGGGCAAGGAAAGAATTGGTGAGCAAGGCTCTCACACTAAAATGTTTAACCATATTCACACTAAGTGGGTGGGGGGCATGTCCAGCACAAGTGGGCACACCACATCCCACTGCCACCCGTATACCTGTGGGTGGAGGCATGCTCGGCCCAACCTTGTGGAACATAGCATCCTGCCCCCCTCCTCCATACCTGTGGGTGGAGGAGTGCTCATCCCAACCTTGTAAGCATGCAGCATCCCGCTTACCACTCCTCCATACCAAGTGGGTGGGAGCGTGTTCGGTCCAACTAAGTAGGCATGTAACAACAGCCCCCCTCCCCATCACCCTACCACCTCGGGACCATGTACCATGCGCATACCACACAGCCCATGTGGCCCGACCATCAGAAGTTGGAGCCAGGCGTGTGTCCTGATTGATATGCCTGGGCGCCTGACATCCCTTTACGTAACATCCCATACTCACACAGTTCGCAACCAATCAAAACTGGCTATCTAGTTCTGGCGACCACCATCATCATCTGACTGTTATGCATCATCCTGCAAGCCCCCGAAAATGACTACTGAAAGATATATATGCATCTCTGTGAGGGTATGACCGGTCCTCTCCAGTCGCAAGCAGGGAAAAGTGTCAAATCTGGGCAAAGCTGCACTTGTGTCTATTCTTTGCAGCTTGTCTTATGGGCATACACAGTACAAATCCCAGCTTTTAGTCTACAGAGATATGTGTTTGCTCATACTGTAGTTCCTAAAACAAAAATATGCTCGTGCCTATAGAGCTTCTTTCTTTAAAAAATGAACTTGCACCAGTAAATTTGTTGTCTTTATTTCAATTTTTCCATGTGGGCTTTATTAAGTAGCCGAAAAACAGCCTGTTCTTCTTGGGAACGCATGGTCAGTCATAGGAAATCTATTAGAGCTGCATTAAAATCCAATACAGCAGACAAACTGGTCCCAAGACATTTCTGTTAAAGAAGAGCATTCCTTTCACTTGCTGGGGGTGGTTTCTGTATTGATCATGTTTAGGAGGCGCTGATCGTGCTGACAAATTATTACAGCTGTAATCCTGGTGGATATACAAGTTGGATACCAAGATGCTAACAGGCATTGGATGTTGCCCCCAGTATGCCACTGGTAAGCAAAGAGCATGCCATAAAGTAGTTCCAGTATTGTCTATGTCTATCTATCTATCTATCTGTCTATCTATCTATCTATCTATCTATCTATCTATCTATCTATCTATCTATCTATCTATCTATTGTCACGCCCAGCTTACCAGTCCTGGTGCTGTGGTCTCTCATGCGGCAGCACTGCGGCGGCTGGCGGGAGTGGGCGGCTAGTGTACAGATGAAGGTCCGAGAGGCAGGAGGGGGCGAGCAGGCTGTAAAAGTGTGCTCCATGCGGCTGGAGTCCCGGCAGCCCTGAGTGCAGGGCGCCGCCATCTTGGTTCTGACACATGTCTCATGGGGACCAATCAAAGGCCTGAATCAGGTAATTTTGTCTGCACCAATCCCAGGAGGGCACAGGATATTTATGGGAGCATTCTGGGGCATTCTGACGCCAGTGCAATGTCTGACACAGCCTAGTCTGCATGCTATTGCTCTGTGCTCCCAGTTTCAAGAGTGTGCACTCGCTCCTGGTTCCTGTTGTTAATTGCACCTCCGTTTTCTGAGTCTCCATCTGTCTGTACTTACACCCAGGGGTGCATCTACCCATTGGCCAGGATGGCACTCGCCAGGGGCGCAAGCCCAACAGGGGGCATCAGCCGAGCAGGGTGCGCCACCCGGCGGTGCCACCCTCGGCCCATGGGTGGAATCCCTTAAGCCGTAGTGTCTGGCAATACCTAGTGTGCCGAGCTGCCTGTGCATTGCCTGGGATGCTGGGTGGAGGCTCGCTCAACAGGCAGTAGCGGGCGCCGGTGTCCAGCACCGCAATGCACTACAGGGAAGAAACTGAAAATAACCATTTCTCAGCAACCCTTGCTGTCAGGAGCTCCCGGCGCCAAGGGCTGCTGGGAGCTGTAGTTTTTATTTCCAGTTTCTTCACGTAGTATTGTGCGGTACCGGACACCGGCACCAGCTCAGCCTGCTGTGCAAGCCTCCGGTCTCCATCCCAGGCAATGCCTAGGCAGCTTGGCACACCAGGTATTGCCAGACACTATGGCTTTGTGCTGGGATGTTGTGGCTGGGAACTATGGCTACATGCTAGGATGGGAAGGGAGGGTGAGGGGACTATGACTATGTGCTGGGAGGGGTATTATGACTATGTGCTCGGGTGGGACTAGGGCTATGTGCTGTGTGTGGAGACTATTGCTATGTATGTGCTGGGAGTGGGGAGACTACAGCTATGTGCTGGCAGTGGGGAAAACTACTGCTATGTGCTGAGGGGGGGGGACTATGGCTAAGTGCTGGGAGGGGGGAAGACTATGGCTAAGTGTTGGGAGGGGGAAGACTATGGCTATGTGCTGAGGCGGGACTACAGCTATGTGCTGTGAGAGGGTGGGGACTATGGCTAAGAGCTGGGGGGGAGACTCTGGCTATTTGCTGAGCGGTGACTACAGCTATGTGCTGTGAGATGGGGGGACTACGGCTAAGTGCTGGGAGGAGGGGCTATGGCTATGTGCTGAGGGGGACTACAGTTATGTGCTGTGAGATGGGGGACTATGGGTAAGTGCTGGGAGGGGGGGAGACTATGGCTATGTGCTGAGGGGGGACTACTGCTATGTGCTGAGAGTGTGGGAGAGAGACTACTGCTATGTGCTAAGGGGGGACTACAGCTATGTGCTGGGAGGGAGTGGACTTTGGCTAACTGCTGGGAGGGTGGGAGACTATTACTATGTGCTGAGGGGGGACTAAAGATATGTCCTGGGAGGGGGAAGGAAACTATGGCTATGTGCTTGGGAAGGTGGAGGGCTATGTGCTGGGAGGGGGACTATAGAAATGCTGGGAGGGAACTGTTGCTATGTGATGGGAGTGAGGTGGAGACAGAGCCGGCCATAGGCATAGGTAAACTAGGCAATTGCCTAGGGCATTTGATATGCCTAGGGGCATCAGCAGCTTCTGCAGATTAAAATGATATACGGCATGCCTATATTCTGTGTGTAGCATTTCTTATGCAGATACAGCCACAGTCTCACACAGTATATAGGCATGCTGCATATCATTTTAATCAGCAGAAGCTGCTTGTGCATCCTAGCCACATAGCAATGCAAATAAGATGCATTTTCATAAAAAAAGGTGCCCGACGTTAGCATTGAGGCAAGATTTATGAGGACACATCTGTATCCAAGCAGAGGCAGAGGTCACAGTGTTAGTGGCAGTGTGAGTGCTGTGTGCATGTGAGTGGGTTGGTTGTGCAGTAGTGTTCGGAATATGTGTAAGGAGCATTATGGGTGTCATGTAAAAATGCATTAATAATGTGCAACATATGTGTAAGGGGCACTATGTGTGTCATTATGTGTATAGGGGCACTAATAATGTGCAGCAAATGTGTAGGGGGCACTATGTGTGTCATTATGTGTATAAGAGCATTAATAATGTGCGGCATTGTGTAAGGGACATTATGTGTAAAAGGGCATTAATAAAGGTTGTCATAATGTGTAAGGCGCATTATATTTCTAAGGACATTAATAATGTGTCTCATATGTGTAATGGGCATTACTGTGTGGAATTATGTGTATAAATGCATTACTAACGTGTAGCATTATGTGTATAAGGTGCTCTACTATGTGGCGTTGCATATGGAAAGGGCACTACTGTGTTGTCTAATGTGAATAAAGAGCAATAGAGTGTGGTGTAATGTGAATAAGGAGCAATTCAGTGTGATGTAATGTGAATAAGGGGCTCTACTGTGAGGAGTAACGTTTAAGGTAAAGTGATACTACTGTGGGATGTAATATGAATTATGGACACTATTGCATGATCAAATGTGAATAAAGTTGCAGTACTGTGTGGCGTAATTGGATTTGGGGTTACTATTGTGGGGCCATGCCCCTTGTCAGCAAAAACACACCCCTTTTTGGGCTGTGCGCAAAATGTGCGAACTGTTCCTATTTAAAATATAGGGGGTACAAACCCCAAAATAAGGACTGCTATGGGTAAGGGGTGATAGTGCTGGGAAAGAGGTGCAAGGTCAGAGGCGGAACCAGCGGTTGTGCTAGGGGGCACCAGACAAAATCTTACCTTGGCATCATATTGGTTAGGGCCGGCTCTGGGTGGAGACCATGACTGTGTTGGAGAGGTGGAGACTACGGCTATGTGCAGGGAGGACTATGTCTATGGCTATTTACTGGGAGGGGACTATGGCTATGTGCTGGGAGGGGGAAATAACTATGTGCTGTGTTCTGGTGGGGGCTATGGCTATGTGCTGAGGGGGCAACTACAGCTATGTACATTTGAATAGGAGAGTTAGGTAGTGTGCTGCACTGCACTACTTTTCACTGCACTACTATTTGATTATACCACCTTGGATTGGGTGGCATTGCTTTCTCGGCCAGGTCAGGCACTCCTAGTTTCTCCACAGTGTGATAAGGATTACTACTGTATGTGGGCATAATGTGCAAAGGGAACTGCTACTGTGTGGGCATGATGTGTATAAGGGCCCTCATTCCGAGTCGTTCGCTCTGTAATTTTCTTCGCATCGCAGCGTTTTTCTGCTTAGTACGCATGCGCAATGTTCGCACTGCGACAAGTAATTTTGCTATGAAGATAGTTTTTTAACTCACGGCTTTTTCTTCGCTCCGGCGAACGTAATGTGATTGACAGGAAATGGGTGTTACTGGGCGGAAACACGGCGTTTTATGGGCGTGTGGATAAAAACGCTACCGTTTCCGGAAAAAACGCGGGAGTGGCTGGAGAAACGGGGGAGTGTCTGGGCGAACGCTGGGTGTGTTTGTGACGTCAAACCAGGAACGACAAGCACTGAACTGATCGCAGATGCCGAGTAAGTCTGAAGCTACTCTGAAACTGCTAAGTAGTTTGTAATCGCAATATTGCGAATACATCGTTCGCAATTTTAAGAAGCTAAGATTCACTCCCAGTAGGCGTAGGCTTAGCATGTGTAACTCTGCTAAAATCGCCTTGCGAGCGATCAACTCGGAATGAGGGCCAAGGGGTATTACTGTGTAGCGTAATTTGAATCGGGGGTACTATTGTATGGTCATGCCCCTTTCCCACAAGATCATGTCCCTTTTTTGCACTTGCACCTTCCCTATTTCAAATATGAGGCACGCCAGTCCCTAACTTTGCCAGGGGCGCCCGGACTCCTAGATACACCCCTGCTTACACCTGTACCGGCACCATGTAAGTCCACCTGCCAACGCTGCTCCAATACAGAAACCTCCATCACTGATCCAGCCTGCGAGGGGATGATCCGGCTCCAGATCACAGTATATCAGTGTCCACAGTCCTCCACGAATTTTCCTTCGTATCATCAGTACCCGTGACATTGTTCTTTTCTTCATCATGCTCGTCTTCAAGTTTTAAGCACTTCATGTGAAGGAACTTTTTTCAACCAGCCCGCTTCCATCCCGGAGAGACCGTCTCCCAATTGGAACTCAGTTCAGAGGTCCCATTTGCAGTCGTCACCTCAGTGGCCGCTACGAACTTTAACCCATCAGGCCACTTCCATCCCAGAGAGTCTGCCTCCCAAATGCAACCCAGCTTGGAACCACCAGTCACAGCCAGAAGTTTACTTACATCTATCTATCTAGGAGTTGTGAGGGCAAAGATCTCTGAGATACGAGCCCACCCAATCTTAGTGATTCTGAGCAGTGGCTCAGGTTTTCCCGCCTTACTTGGATTCTAAAATGTGGCAAAAATTCATCATCGCGCCAGCATATTCTCGCAGGTTTTGGATTCTATATAAGACCCCACGGTGGTGACTTGGCAACATTGTCCACACTGTTGTGCTGTCTGCTGGGCTGTGCTGTCTCCATTGTGCTGTGTCCACTGTCCATCCACTTCAGTCAGTGGTTGCTAAGCTGTGATATCTACATTGTGCTGTGTCCACTGTTCATACACTCCAGTCAGTGGGTGCTACACTGTGCTGTCTCCATTGTGCTGTGTCTACTGCCCATCCTGTCCAGTTAATGACTGCTGCTGAGTTGTGCTGTGTCCACTGTCCATTCACGTCAGTCAGTGGCTGCTCTGCTGTGCTATCTCCATTGTACTGTATACATACACCCCAGTCAGTGGCTGCTGCTGTGTTATGCTGTGTTCACTCTCCATCCACTCCAGTCAGTGGCTGCTGTGTTGTGCTGAGTCCACTGTCCATTCACTCCAGTCAGTGGCTGCTAGGCTCTGCTGTCTCCATTGTGCTGTGTCTAATGTCCATCCACTCCAGCCAGTGGCTGCTGCTGTGTTGTTCTATGTCCACTGTCCATCCTTCAGTCAGTGGTCGTGGCTGTGCTGTATCCATCCACCCAAATATAAGCAGTGTGACTCCAGAGTGCCATGAGCAAAAAAAGTTTTGTTCTGTGTATTGTACCCTGCTGCGTTTGTTTGCGACATATAAGCACTGTGATAACCCGCAGTGTGAGCTATCATTTGCAAAAAAAAAGTCAAAAAACATATTGTTCTATTGTTTGTATTGTGTGTTCTTCGATATTGATAATGATCCATTGAGAGAAAAGCAGGAGCAGGAACCAAATACTAGTGCTTCAACTGCTGCCACCAGTCATTATGATACTAGTCCTTCAATGTTGTCACGATCCGGGTATCTGGACGCCATTACCTGCCGTTTAGGTGTCTTCAGAGACTGGCCCAGTGTTCCAAATCCGGATCTCATCTGTGTCAACACTCTGCACATCCCTCCTGTCATTCTGAGACACTACCACAGCGGCGCCATGTTTGAATCCAACATGGCGTCTCCCGTCCTCCGCGGCCTCCGCCGCCGTTACTGTGTTATTGCTGCAGGTTCTCAGAATCATGTATCATGCCTGCCGCGGCCTCTGCTGCCCTCCAAGTGTCTCAGCATATAATTGTCATCTGGCGTCTCCTGTCCTCCGCGGCCGGCGCCGCCATTATCATTATGTTTGCACATTTCATTTCAAACCAGTTTTCCCTCCAGGTTCCAGCATGGGCGCAGCCATGTTGGATTTGATCACATGCTCCAATTCCTCCAATCCACCGTCTCTGGAATCTGCATAATTGCCCAGCCAATGCCTGCATAGCAGCAGGTATAAGTATCCTGTGTCTGGGCCAGATAGATGTCAGTGCTATGAATGTCATACCTTGTTCCAGTCTCTCTCTCCTGTGGTTTGTTTCTCCAGGTTCCAGCTCCTGTCTCCAGCATCCACAAAGAGACCCGCACCTGCTTTCCATCCTGCGGTGCAGCCTGACTTTGCAATCCTCTGTGACTGATCCAGCTTTCAGCTATTACCTCGTTTGCTTCCAGCTTCCAAGCTTGCAGCTATTAACCCATCTGTTTCCAGCAACCTGCTTCCAACAGAATTCAGCTTCCTTAAAGAGCCGGTGTTCTCCCAGTGGATTTCTACTTCCAGCAGTATTCACTACCACCGGTAACCACTCTTCAATTCATCTGTTTCCACGCTCCCTAGTATCTGTCAGTTTTAACTCCGTGTTTCCACCATCTGGCTGGTTCCATCCAGTGACTCCTACAGTGCATTCCAGTTACCAGCATCATCTCATACACCTACTGGCGTGTTCCTCGGTTGTCTCCACTACTACAGCCTGGCCTGGTAAGGTTATTCTACCCAAGGACTATAACATCCGTTCTGCAACCTACCAGTGCCCTGTTATACCTTTTTATGGTTTATTGATCCAGGAACTGTATTATCTGCCACTGCTAATACTGACTGTGAACGCTGTTGTGATTATACGGAGTCTGTTTAATAAACTTTCATTTGACTTTTAACCTGCTTGTCATGGTCACACCTTCGGGTTTCCTTCCACACTTACATGTCCAGGGGTCTGATTAAACCATCTAAGTTTAACTCCATTCCAGCCCCTACAACTGAGGCTTTCTCCCGTCAGCCTAAACCCTCAGCTGTGACAAATGTCATCTACTAAAGCTGATGCTCAAGAGCATGCAGGGTTTAATTTAGGTCACCTGAAATAAATAAAAACAATATTAAACAGAAAAAACACCTCTAATAAAGGGAAAGTTCAGTGCAATCAATTAATCATTTTTGATTCTTCTTTTATTGTATTTTTGTTTCTAGGTCTCACCTCACAGAGCTTATGGACCATACAATCAACCAATCATTAATTTTTTTATTCTTTTTTTATTGTCTATTTATTGCAAGGCCTCACCATACAGAAAATTAGGACCACACAACTGCCAATGGCTACTGCAATGAATCCACTGCTAGGCCTTACCTCACAGTCACTTAGCTTACTCAGCCAGATAACTCAGTGCAACCTTTTGGCTTAGACTGGATGAAAACAATATTGTGAGCTGTGAGGTTGTCAAAATTTAGTGGAAATGATTGGAAATTAATATTAAGGTTAATAAAGCTGTAAGAACAAACAAAGGCCCAAATTATGTGATTTTAGCAGTTTTAATAAAAAAAATTAAACTCTCTTCCGGGGTTAGTCACAAGGTCAGGAGGCTTGTGTCTATCCTTGGAGGAGACAGGGTAGACCATCAGGCTCTGGGACTGAGTTATCTGCAAGAAATCAGGCCAGATTGTGAGGCTGTACATACAGTAGGAGGAGCTGTGGCATCCCAAAGTCAAGCATGCCAGGGAGTCAGGATTTTACCTGCAGGAGAGGCAGGGATTCCTCTAAACTGACACTTTTGTGTGAGAAGCCAGAGTTCAAGCCAGGCCATGTTAACTAACTCTGAATAGAAGAGACTTTGAGCTTTATGTTTGCAGGCTAGCTACCCAATTATAGTCAGGGGCGAAGAAGTGAGTCAGTGCCCTGAATGGGGGCTAGGTGTTTGTTGTTTTTTCTGTTAACTTTATTCACTTATTTACATGAACAGTTGTGTTAGATCCTGTTTGAACAGTTTATAGCACATCTATGAAACATTGGCCAACAGCTGTGGAAGAAAAGTGGTGCAAAATGGAATTGTCCTTGGGACCTCCTCCTCCCCTCCTCCCATGATGGATATTAAAAACGACATGTACAGTTTAACAAAGCAAGCACTTTAATGACAGGGACTGACACTTTTGTGGCTGAAGTACTTGCTTTATTTGGGCCCCCACAAAACAATTTTTTTGAAGGACTACATCCAATAACTAATGAAGAGGTTGATGATGAGGGTGTTAATTGCTTTATAATCGAGTTTGCCACAAATTATGTAACATGGAGGAGGTGCCTAGATGGCCAATGTCCCTAACTGTACTAACTTTGGCCTCAGAAATCGAACAGATGCCTGCACAAACATTGACAGGATTGGGGTAAAAATAATCCCACACTCAAGAGGTAGCTTTTTTGGTTTTATGCTCAGGCATCACAGTGGCTTTTTTTTATCACGGACAAGAACTGCAGCTGCTGGTGGCTGACTTACACAAACAACATCATCAACATCCTCATCTTCAGTGTCTGATAATAGTGGTACACACATATCCCCCTCATCCTGTTCCACTACCACATAAGCATCCTCAATTTCTTTTATGTCCTCATCACCATCTTTACTTGTACTGCTCCCCACATGAGCAGATGGTGCAGAAATGGAGGAAGAAAATTAAAGAGGCTTCTATATGAGGACAGTGTGATAAATGTCAACTCACACATAGGTAACTTGGACACCCCTAAACATTCCTCAGTAATGTGTGACGATCAGTGGCGTAACTAGAAATTTTTCTCCCCCGAGCCAAAAAATTCTTCGGCGCCCCCCCCCCCCCCCCCCCATCCCCCATAATTGGCACTAGTAAAGGGATAAACATGCGTGTGCCGAAGGCGTGTGCCGCAAAAGGGGCGTGGCTTCATTGAAATGGGAGTGGCTTCCCATAAATGGGCATGGCATTGCAGGAAAAGACTACCTTATACCCCAGTTTTGCAACCTGCACGCCCAGACGTTGGCCACCACAGGAAAGAAAAATAATCCTGATTCATTCCCCTTACATTATTTGTCATTTTTCCTCCTTATAGTAATGCCCAGTATACATTATGCCACATACTGCAATGGCCTTTAGACATTATGCCACACACAATAATGCACATGACACAATATGCACACACCGTAATGCCTATGACACATTATGACAGGAATCGCAATGCCTGTTATACATTATGCTACACACTGCAATGCCCCTGATACATTATAGCACATACAATATCTGTGACACATTATGACACACACCGCAATGTCCGTGATACATTATGCCACACACTGCAATGCCCCTGGTACATTATAGCACATACAATGCCTGTGACACATTATGACACACACTGCAATGACCCTGAGACATTATACCACATACCACAATGCCCGTGATATAGTATACAACACACCGTAATGCCTGACACATTATGACACACACCGCAATGTCCGTGATACATTATGCCACACACTGCAATGACCCTGAGACATTATACCACATACCACAATGCCCGTGATATAGTATACCATACACCGTAATGCCTGTGACACATACCGCAATGCCCGTTATAACCTATGCCACACACCGCAATGCCCGTTATACATTATGCCACACTGCAATGCCCCTGAGACATTATACCACATACCACAATGCCCGTGATATAGTATGCCACACACCGTAATGCCTGTGACACATTATGACACACACCGCAATGTCCGTGATACATTATGCCACACACCGTAATGCCCATTACACATTAAGTCCTACAGTAAGGCTTCTAATTACTTTTAAATTATCTGTTCATTGCCAGGGGTTTCATGCTGTTGGTTCCATGCACGGTGCCAGGGGTTTTCATGCTCAGGGTGTCTTGCTCGTTGCCAGTGGTTTCATGCACTGGGTGTCATGCTTGTTGCCAGGGGTTTCATGCACTGGGTGTCATGCTCGTTGGTAGGGGGTAGTGCTTGTTGCTAGGGCTGTGCTCCCAGTGCCACATATGTCCCCAGTGCCAGATATTCCCCCACAGTGCCAGGTACTCACATGCCCCCAGTGCCAAATATAGCCCCCCCCCATGTGCCAGGTACACATATACCCCCCCAGTGCCACATATGCCCCCAGTGCCAGATATTCCCCCACAGTGCCAGGTATTCACATGCCCCCAGTGCCAAATATAGCCCCCCCCATGTGCCAGGTACACATATACCCCCCCAGTGCCACATATGCTCCCAGTGCCAGATATACCCCCCACAGTGCCAGGTACTCACATGCCCCCAGTGCCAAATATAGCCCCCCCCATGTGCCAGGTACACAATCATATATACCCCCCAGTGCCACATATGCCCCCTCAGTGCCACATATTCTCCCCCTCCCCCGAATATGCTCCCCCAGTGCCAGTTAAATTTCCCCACAGCGCTCCCCCGCTGTTTTGTGATGGAGGGACACGGATGGCACAGCGCGCGCCTCTCCTGTGTCCCTCCTGGGTCTCCAGCGGTCTGTTAAAGGAAGTGCTGGTTCGTGAGCCAATCAGAGCTCACGAACGGCACTCCATTTATTAGACCCGCCGGAGACCCAGGAGGGACACAGGAGAGGTGCATGGTGTGCCCTCCGTGTCCCTCCATCACAGAAGCGGAGGGAAGGAGGGAGAGGAGACCGCAGATTGACATGTGGATGCTCGTCCGCATGTCAATCTGCGCTAAATCAGTGGCGGCGCCCCCGCAGCCCTGCACCCCCAAGCCACCGCGAGGGCTGCGGGGGCAGTAGTTACGCCACTGGTGACGATTCTGAATGCACAGATTGTTCTACTGCATTAGTGGTTTTATTTTTTCTGACACCTGTTCTCGACTCCGAGTGAAAAGTTCTTGCATCGTCATGGTACGCAGAAGATGCCTCACTAACAGTTGCAGAACCACCACTTAAAAATGAAGGCATATTGCCAATTTCATGTTTCTGTGCATCTAACTTTCCTTTTGCTGTTATTTTTCTTTACCACTGTAAAATTAAATTGCTTCTTTAATTTTACATACCCTGACTTAATCCCTCTATGCCCTTATGCATCGGCCTTAGTAGATGACATTGATGGACTTGTGTCATCATGACTGGGGGCAGTACCTGCAGCACTAGTATATGCTTCCTGCTCTCCTCTCAATTGTTCAGCATCCATATCTATCATCAAACACAAACAAAGTGGGGTACAACACACACCACAATTTGTACAAAAAAGTACCACCTATAGCGTCGCAATACATGTATGAGTCAGAAATAATAATCTAACACTGCGGTTTACCTTCACCTACAGTGTCACACAATACGTGTATGACACACAATACATGTATGACACACTGCGGTCTGACCGGCAGTATCACAGAAAAATAATAGTATAGTACACTGGGGTATAGCACAAAAATAAATATATAAAGAAACGCATTTGTGGTGACACCCGGTGTGCACCCTTGATATGCAGCAAAAAGGGGGCATGGTCACAAAGAAAGGGGGCATGGCCTCGTGGATCGTCACTCCGGGGCATGCCCAGCATCTCCGGAGGTGCAGGGCTGTACTGGTCTGCCCCCGGAGACTGTCTCCAGCGCTGTCGGCTCCTCTGCTATGACAGGAGCCAGGTGCTGTAGCAGATTTTCACACTGCAGCACCTGGCTCCTGTCACTGCGGAGGAGCCCCCAGATTGGTGTCACCCCCTTCTAGGCGTCACACCCGCGGGCGGGCCGAACCCCCCGCACCCGCCTTGTGACACCACTGATTCAAGCAGTGCGACAATTTTTGACTGACAATTACTTATACAGTGGTCCAGATTTGAACTTCTTCCTGCAGCTGTTGGACCTGACTCTTAAAAGGAATTACTTCCTATTCGACAACAAATGGCACAGGCAATGGTGGTGCTGCGCGATGGGATCTTGCGTAGCCCTGTCGTTTGCGAACATCTATATGTTAAAAATTGAGCAACAACTTATATTGTCCAACAGCACCATTATTGACAATGGGGGTAATTCCAAGTTGATCGCAGCAGGATTTTTTTTAGCAGTTGGGCAAAACCATGTGCACTGCAGGGGAGATAGATATAACATGTGCAGAGAGAGTTAGATTTGGGTGGGTTATTTTATTTCTGTGCAGGGTAAATACTGGCTGCTTTATTTCTCTGACGTCCTAAGTGGATGCTGGGACTCCGTAAGGACCATGGGGAATAGCGGCTCCGCAGGAGACTGGGCACAACTAAAAGAAAGCTTTTGGTCTAACTGGTGTGCACTGGCTCCTCCCTCTATGACCCTCCTCCAGACTCCAGTTAGAATCTTGTGCCCGGCTGAGCTAGATGCACACTAGGGGCTCTCCTGAGCTCCTAGAAAAGAAAGTATATTTTAGGGACTCGGCAGTGGACAGGTGATGCAGATTCTAAAAGGCACATGGAAGTTTTGCCTTATAAGGGTGAGGAGTTGTTCGGGGATGGTCTCTCGGACCTCGTTTCCACAGCAACAGCTGGGAAGTTTGCATTTTTACCCCATGTTCCCTCACAGCCAAAGAAAGCACTGTATTATCAGGTACAGTCCTTTCGGCCCCATAAGGGCAAGCGGGTTAAAGGCGCGTCCTTTCTGCCCAGAGGCAGAGGTAGAGGGAAAAAGCTGCAGCATACAGCCAGTTCCCAGGAGCAAAAGTCCTCCCCCGCTTCCTCCAAGTCCAACGCATGACGCTGGGGCTCCACAGGTGGAGCCAGGTACGGTGGGGGCCCGTCTCAAAAACTTCAGCAATCAGTGGGCTCGCTCACGGGTGGATCCCTGGATCCTTCAAGTAGTATCTCAGGGGTACAAGCTGGAATTCGAGACGTCTCCCCCCCGCCGTTTCCTCAAATCTGCCTTGCAAACAACTCCCTCAGGCAGGGAGGCAGTGCTAGAGGCAATTCACAAGCTGTATTCCCAGCAGGTGATAGTCAAGGTGCCCCTACTTCGACAAGGACGGGGTTACTATTCCACAATGTTTGTGGTACCGAAACCGGACGGTTCGGTGAGACCCATTTTAAATTTGAAATCCTTGAACACATATATAAAAAAAATTAAAGTTCAAGATGGAATCGCTCAGGGCGGTTATTGCAAGCCGGGACGAGGGGGATTACATGGTATCTCTGGACATCAAGGATGCTTACCTGCATGTCCCCATTTACCATCCTCACCAGGAGTACTTCAGATTTGTGGTACAGGATTGTCATTACCAATTCCAGACGTTGCCGTTTGGTCTATCCACGGCTCCGAGGGTCTTTACCAAGGTAATGGCCGAAATGATGATACTCCTTCGAAAGAAGGGAGTTTTAATTATCCCGTACTTGGACGATCTCCTGATAAAGGCGAGGTCCAGGGAGCAATTGTTGGTCGGGGTAGCACTATCTCGGGAGGTGCTACAACAGCACGGCTGGATTCTAAATATTCCAAAGTCACAGCTGGTCCCTACGACACGTCTACTGTTCCTGGGGATGGTTCTGGACACAGAACAGAAAAAAGTGTTTCTCCCGGAGGAGAAAGCCAAGGAGCTGTCATCTCTAGTCAGAGGCCTCCTAAAACCAAAACAGGTGTCGGTGCATCACTGCACGCGGATCATGGGAAAGATGGTAGCTTCCTACGAAGCAATTCCATTCGGCAGGTTCCATGCAAGAACCTTTCAGTGGGACCTGTTGGACAAGTGGTCCGGATCGCATCTTCAGATGCATCGGCTGATAACCCTGTCTCCAAGGACCAGGGTGTCTCTGCTGTGGTGGCTGCAAAGTGCTCATCTTCAAGAGGGCTGCAGATTCGGCATACAGGACTGGGTCCTGGTGACCACGGATGCCAGCCTTCGAGGCTGGGGGGCAGTCACACAGGGAAGAAACTTCCAAGGACTATGGTCAAGTCAGGAGACTTCCCTACACATAAATATTCTGGAACTGAGGGCCATTTTCAATGCCCTAAGTCAGGCAAAACCCCTGCTTCAAAACCAGCCGGTACTGATCCAGTCAGACAACATCACGGCAGTCGCCCATGTAAACCGACAGGGCGGCACGAGAAGCAGGACGGCGATGGCAGAAGCCACAAGGATTCTCCGATGGGCGGAAAATCACGTGTTAGCACTGTCAGCAGTGTTTATTCCGGGAGTGGACAACTGGGAAGCAGACTTCCTCAGCAGGCACGACCTCCACCCGGGAGAGTAGGGACTTCATCCAGAAGTCTTCCAACTGATTGTAAACCGTTGGGAAAGGCCACAGGTGGACATGATGGCGTCCCGCCTAAACAAAAAGCTAGAAAGATATTGCGCCAGGTCAAGAGACCCTCAGGCGATAGCTGTGGACGCTCTAGTGACACCGTGGGTGTACCGGTCGGTTTATGTGTTCCCTCCTCTTCCTCTCATACCAAAGGTGCTGAGGATAATAAGGAGAAGAGGAGTAAGAACTATACTCATTGTTCCGGATTGGCCAAGAAGAGCTTGGTACCCGGAACTTCAAGAAATGATCTCAGAGGACCCATGGCCTCTGCCGCTCAGACAGGACCTGCTGCAGCAGGGGCCCTGTCTGTTCCAAGACTTACCGCGGCTGCGTTTGACGGCATGGCGGTTGAACACCGGATCCTGAAGGAAAAGGGCATTCCGGAGGAAGTCATTCCTACACTGATTAAAGCTAGGAAAGAAGTGACCGCAAACCATTATCACCGCATTTGGCGAAAATATGTTGCTTGGTGTGAGGCCAAGAAGGCCCCAACGGAGGAATTTCAGCTGGGCCGTTTTCTGCACTTCCTACAGTCAGAGGTGACTATGGGCCTCAAATTGGGTTCCATTAAGGTCCAGATTTCGGCTCTATCGATTTTCTTCCAGAGAGAACTGGCTTCACTACCTGAAGTTCAGACGTTTGTTAAAGGAGTGCTGCATATTCAGCCCCCTTTTGTGCCTCCAGTGGCACCTTGGGATCTCAACGTGGTGTTGGATTTCCTAAAGTCACATTGGTTTGAGCCACTTAAAACCGTGGAAATGAAATATCTCACGTGGAAAGTGGTCATGTTGTTGGCCTTGGCTTCGGCTAGGCGTGTATCAGAATTGGCGGCTTTGTCATGTAAAAGCCCTTATCTGATTTTCCATATGGATAGGGCAGAATTGAGGACTCGTCCCCAATTTCTCCCTAAGGTGGTATCAGCCTTTCATCTGAACCAACCTTCCGTGGTGCCTGTGGCTACTAAAGACTTGGAGGCTTCCAAGTTGTTGGACGTAGGCAGGGCCCTGAAAATTTATGTTTCCAGGACAGCTGGAGTCAGAAAGACTGACTCGCTATTTATCCTGTATGCGCCCCACAAGTTGGGTGCACCTGCTTCAAAGCAGACTATTGCTCGCTGGATCTGTAGTACGATTCAGCTTGCACATTCTGCGGCTGGACTGCCGCATCCTAAATCAGTGAAAGCCCATTCCACGAGGAAGGTGGGCTCTTCTTGGGCGGCTGCCCGAGGGGTCTCGGCTCTACAACTTTGCCGAGCAGCTACTTGGTCGGGGTCAAACACATTTGCTAAATTCTACAAGTTTGACACCCTGGCTGAGGAGGACCTAGAGTTTGCCCATTCGGTGCTGCAGAGTCATCCGCACTCTCCCGCCCGTTTGGGAGCTTTGGTATAATCCCCATGGTCCTTACGGAGTCCCAGCATCCACTTAGGACGTCAGAGAAAATAAGAATTTACTCACCGGTAATTCTATTTCTCGTAGTCCGTAGTGGATGCTGGGCGCCCATCCCAAGTGCGGATTGTCTGCAATACTTGTATATAGTTATTGTTTAACTAAAGGGTTATTGTTGAGCCATCTGTTGAGAGGCTCAGTTGTTGTCATACTGTTAACTGGGTATTGTATCACGAGTTATACGGTGTGATTGGTGTGGCTGGTATGTGTCAGCTCTTCCGGGCACAGTGTCCTAACTGAAGTCTGGAGGAGGGTCATAGAGGGAGGAGCCAGTGCACACCAGTTAGACCAAAAGCTTTCTTTTAGTTGTGCCCAGTCTCCTGCGGAGCCGCTATTCCCCATGGTCCTTACGGAGTCCCAGCATCCACTGCGGACTGCGAGAAATAGAATTACCGGTGAGTAAATTTTTATTTATTACACTGCAAATTAGATTGCAGATTGAACACACCACACCCAAATCTAACTCTCTCTGCACATGTTATATTTGCCTCCCCTGCAGTGCACATGGTTTTGCCCAACTGCTAAAAAAAATCCTGCTGCGATCAACTTGGAATTACCCCCAATATTCTATGGATCACCAGATACATAGACGATTTGTTTCTGATCTGGACAGGCACAGAACAACTTCTTGAGGATCATCTTGTCCGCATTAACACTCTTGACACCACAATCAAATTTATGTGGGATATCAGTGCTGTCAAAGTCCATTACTTAGATGTTAACATCACGTTAGATAAGGGAATTTTGCATACCAGCTTGTACAAAAAACTGACTGACAGAAATACTTATCTTCACGACACCATTCAACATCCACCAGCCTGTATCAAGGGCCTGCCTTTCTCGCAGTTCCTAAGAATATGTCGTATCTCTGATACATACGACAAAACTGCAGCAGACATAGATACAATGATTCTACAATTTCTTCAACGGGGATATAGAAACAAAGATTTACAGCAGGCAAAGAAGAAAGCTTTAGCAATACCAAGATCTAAATTATTGAAACCGCCCAAAGCCAAAACAGCATTATCTCACAAACAGGTATTTGTAGTACAAGAGTATGATCCGTACAGTATCACTATCAATACGAAAGCAAAAGAACTGTGGCCAGCGCTAGCTCTGGATCCGGACTTAAAGTTTGCAAAAAATACGAAAATACTTCCTAGTTTCTCTAACGTCCTAGTGGATGCTGGGGACTCTGTAAAGACCATGGGGAATAGACGGGCTCCGCAGGAGACATGGGCACTTTAAGAAAGAATTTAGATTCTGGTGTGTTCTGGCTCCTCCCTCTATGTCCCTCCTCCAGACCTCAGTTTGAGACTGTGCCCGGATGAGCTGGGTGCTGTTCAGTGAGCTCTCCTGAGCTTGCTGTGAGAAAGTATTTTGTTAGGTTTTTTATTTTCAGGGAGCTCTGCTGGCAACAGACTCCCTGCATCGTGGGACAGTGGGGAGAGAAGCAGCCCTACTCTCTGAAGCTAGGTCCTGCTTCTTAGGCTACTGGACACCATTAGCTCCAGAGGGATCGTACACAGGATCTCACCCTCGTCGTCCGATCCCAGAGCCGCGCCGCCGTCCCCCTCGCAGAGCCGGAAGACAGAAGCCGGTTGAGTATGAAAAGCAAGAAGACTTCGAAATCGGCGGCAGAAGACTCCGTTCTTCACTGAGGTAACGCACAGCACTGCAGCTGTGCGCCATTGCTCCCACACACCTCACATACTCCGGTCACTGTATGGGTGCAGGGCGCAGGGGGGGGGGGGGGGCGCCCTGGGCAGCATATGGACCTCGTTTGGCAAAAGTACACATATATACAGTTGGGCACTGTATATATGTATGAGCCCCCGCCAAGAAAATGTATATTTAAGCGGGACAGAGGCCCGCCGTCGAGGGGGCGGGGCTTCTTCCTCAGCACTCACCAGCGCCATTTTTTCTCCACAGCTCCGCTGAGAGGAAGCTCCCCAGGCTCTCCCCTGCAGATACACGGTAGAAGAGGGTAAAAAGAGATGGGGGGGCACATAATTAGGCGCAAAAATCTATATAAACAGCAGCTACTGGGTTAACATTAAGTTACTGTGTTATTCCTGGGTTTATAGCGCTGGGGTGTGTGCTGGCATACTCTCTCTCTGTCTCTCCAAAGGGCCTTGTGGGGGAATTGTCTTCAGATGAGCATTCCCTGAGTGTGTGGTGTGTCGGTACGTGTGTGTCGACATGTCTGAGGTAAAAGGCTCCCCTAAGGAGGAGATGGAGCAAATGTGTGTGAGTGGTGTCTCCGTCGACAACGCCGACACCTGTTTGGATATGTGAAATTAAGTGCTAAGGTAAATTTATTACACAAAAGATTAGAGAACAGACAGGGAATCTACCCATGTATGTCCCTATGTCGCAGTGACCTTCAAAGTCTCTCAATGCTCACTATCCAAAATAATAGACACTGATATCGACACGGAGTCTGACTCCAGTGTCGACTACGATAATGCAAAGTTACAGCCAAAATGGCAGGAAAGTATTCAATATATGATTATTGTAATAAAAAATGTTTTGCATATCACTGATGACTCATCTGTCCCTGACACAAGGGGTACACATGTTTACGGGGAAGAAAGCTGAGGTACATTTCCCTCCTCTCATGAAGAAAAAGAGCGGGAATCTTCAGACAAGAGACTGCAGTTTCCCACAAAGAATTCTCAGGGAGTATCCTTTCCCTACTAGGGCCAGTATACGATGGGAATCTTCCCCTAGGGTGTCACGTTTGCCCAAAAGATAGTGTTGACTTAACAGCTATCCTCAGGGATCCTGCAGATAGCATGCACAGATACCTTATCAGCAGAGATTGAGACCCTAGTATGTAGATATATATGTATATATATAGATATATATATAAAAGATGCTGTCTTAGATATATATATATATATTAAACATGCCCAAAGAGGCATTAGTCTACTGGGTTCTAGAGTCGATGCTGTGTCGATTTCTGCTTGACGTGTCCTGTGGAACATGCAATGGACAGGTGATGCCGACTTAAGAGGCATATGGAAGGCTGAGGATTGTGTGGAGAAGGGATCTCGGACCTGGTCTCCACAGCTATAGCTGGTAATTCTGATCTTTTGCCTTATATTCCAGCACAGCCTAGGAAAGCACGACATTATCAAATGCAGTCCTTTCGATCACAAAGAAACAAGAAAGTCCGAGGTGCATCCTTTCTTGCCAGAGGCAGGGGCAGAGGAAAGAAGTTGCACAACACAGCTAGTTCGCAGGAACAGAAGTCCTCCCCGGCCTCTACAAATCCACCGCATGTCGCTGGGGCTCCACAGGCGGAGCTAGGCCCGGTGGGGGCACGTCTTCGAAATTTCAGCCACAAGTGGGTTCACTCCCTGTTGGATCCCTGGGCAATAGATATTGTGTCTCAGGGATACAAGCTGGACTTCGAGGAGATGCCCCCTCACCGACGGCCCTGCCGGCTTCCCCCCACGAGGGCTTCCCCCCACGAGAGGGAAATAGTGTTAACTGCAATTCACAAATTGTATCTTCAACAGGTGGTGGTCAAGGTTCCCCTCCTTCAACAAGGAGGGGGTTATTATTCGACCATGTGGTAGTCCCGTAACCGGACGGTTCGGTCAGACCCATATTGAATTTAAAATCCCTGAACATATACCTGAAAAGGTTCAAGTTCAAGATGGAATCGCTGAGAGCGGTCGTCGCAAGCCTGGAAGGGGGGGATTTTATGGTGTCTCTGGACATAAAGGATGCATACCTTCATGTCCCCATTTGTCCACCTCATCAGGCGTACCTCAGATTTGTGGTACAGGATTGTCATTACCAATTTCAGACGTTGCCGTTTGGTCTCTCCACGGCACCGAGAATATTTACCAAGGTAATGGCGGAAATGATGGTACTCCTCGGAAGCAAGGGGTCGCAATTATCCCATACTTGGATGATCTCCTCATAAAAGCGGGATCAAGAGAGCAGTTGCTGATCAGCGTAGCACTTTCTCTGGAAGTGTAACGGCAACACGGCTGGATTCTAAATATTCCAAAGTCGCAGTTGGTTCCTACGGCTCATCTGCCTTTCCTAGGCATGATTCTAGACACAGACCAGAAAAGGGTATATCTCCCGATAGAGAGAGCTCAGGAGCTCATGACACTGGTCAGGAACCTATTAAAACCAAAACAGGTGTCAGTGCATCACTGCACTCGAGTCCTGGGAAGGATGGTGGCATCATACGAGGCCATTCCCTTCGGCAGGTTCCATGCGAGGACCTTTCAATGGGACTTACTGGACAAGTGGTCCGGATCACATCTTCAGATGCATCGGTTAATCACCCTAACCCCCAGGGCCAGGGTGTCTCTCCTGTGGTGGCTGCAGAGTGCTCACCTTCTCGAGGGCCGCAGATTCGGCATTCAGGACTTGGTCCTGGTGACCATGGATGCAAGCCTCCGAGGGGGGGAGCTGTCACACAGGGAAGAAATTTCCAAGGTCTGTGGTCAAGTCAGGAGACTTGCTTTCACATCAACATCCTGGAACTAAGGGCCGTATACAACGCTCTACGTCAAGCGGAGACCCTGCTTCGCGACCAACCGGTTCTGATTCAGTCAGACACCATCACCGCAGTGGCTCATGTAAACCGACAAGGCGGCACAAGGAGCAGGGTAGCGATGGCGGAAGCCACCAGAATTCTTCGCTGGGCGGAAAATCACGTAAGCGCACTGTCCGCAGTTTTCATCCCGGGAGTGGACAACTGGGAAGCAGACTTCCTCAGCAGACACGACCTCCACCCGGGAGAGTGGGGACTTCATCAGGAAGTCTTTGCACAGACTGCAAGTCGGTGGGTACTGCCACAGGTGGACATGATGGCATCCCGCCTCAACAAAAAACTACAGAGGTATTGCGCCAGGTCAAGAGACCCTCAGGCGATAGCTGTAGACGCCCTGGTGACACCGTGGGTGTTCCAGTCAGTCTATGTGTTTCCTCCTCTTCCTCTCATACCCAAGGTGCTGAGAATAATAAGAAAAAGAGGAGTGAGAACGATACTCATTGTTCCAGATTGGCCACGAAGGACTTGGTATCCAGATCTGCAAAAAATGCTCACAGAGGACCCGTGGCCTCTTCCTCTAAGACAGGACTTGTTGCAACAGGGGCCCTGTCTGTTCCAAGACTTACCGCGGCTGCGTTTGATGGCATGGCGGTTGAACGCCGGATCCTAGCGGAGAAAGGCATTCCGGAGGAGGTAATTCCTACGCTGATAAAGGCTAGGAAGGACGTGACAGCTCAACATTATCACCGTATATGGCGAAAGTGTGTTGCTTGGTGTGAGGCCAGGAATGCCCCTACGGAGGAATTCCAGCTGGGCCGTTTCCTTCACTTCCTACAGTCAGGAGTGAATTTGGGCCTAAAATTAGGGTCCATTAAGGTCCAGATTTCGGCCCTATCCATTTTCTTTCAAAAGGAGTTGACTTCTCTACCTGAAGTTCAGACATTTGTAAAGGGAGTGCTGCATATTCAGCCCCCTTTTGTGCCTCCAGTGGCACCTTGGGATCTTAACGTGGTGTTGAGTTTCCAGAAATCCCACTGGTTTGAACCACTCAAAACGGTGGAGTTGAAATATCTCACGTGGAAGGTGGTCATGCTATTAGCCTTGGCTTTGGCTAGGCGTGTGTCAGAGTTGGCGGCTTTGTCACATAAAAGCCCCTAGCTGGTTTTCCATGCGGATAGAGCAGAATTGCGGACCCGTCCACAATTTCTGCCGAAAGTAGTTTCATCCTTTCATATAAACCAACCTATTGTGGTGCCTGTGGCTACAACGGACTTGGAGGATTCCGAATTGCTAGATGTAGTCAGGGCTTTGAAGGTTTATGTAGCCAGAACGGCTAGGGTCATGAAAACAGAATCTATGTTTATCCTGTATGCTTCCAACAAACTTGGTGCTCCTGCTTCAAAGCAGACTATTGCTCGCTGGATCTGTAACACGATTCAGCAGGCTCATTCGGCGGCTGGATTGCCGCTGCCAAAATCAGTTAAGGCCCATTCCACTAGGAAGGTGGGCTCTTCTTGGGCGGCTGCCCGAGGGGTCTCGGCATTACAACTTTGCCGAGCGACTACTTGGTCAGGTTCAAACACTTTTGCAAAGTTCTACAAGTTTGATGCCCTGGCCGAGGAGGACCTTGTGTTTGCTCAATCGGTGCTGCAGAGTCATCCGCACTCTCCCGCCCGTTTGGGAGCTTTGGTATAATCCCCATGGTCCTTACGGAGTCCCCAGCATCCACTAGGATGTTAGAGAAAATAAGATTTTACTTACCGGTAAATCTATTTCTCGTAGTCCGTAGTGGATGCTGGGCGCCCGTCCCAAGTGCGGACTTCTTCTGCAATGCTTGTATATAGTTATTGCTTCAATAAGGGTTATGTTATGGTTGCATCAGGGTTGACCTGTTGCTCTGTTGTTGTTCATACTGTTGACTGGGTATGTTTATCTCAAGTTATACGGTGTGATTGGTGTGGCTGGTATGAATCTTGCCCTGGATTACCAAAATCCTTTCCTTGTACTGTCAGCTCTTCCAGGCACAGTTTCTCTAACTGAGGTCTGGAGGAGGGACATAGAGGGAGGAGCCAGAGCACACCAGAATCTAAATTCTTTCTTAAAGTGCCCATGTCTCCTGCGGAGCCCGTCTATTCCCCATGGTCCTTACGGAGTCCCCAGCATCCACTACGGACTACGAGAAATAGATTTACCGGTAAGTAAAATCTTATTTTTACCAGAAGTAAATATCTGAAGGATCACCTTGTGAGGAATGATATTTCTGAACTAACACCTAAACAACAGTCACATTTCTTAAGTCGTAAGCCAGGGTGCTATAAATCTATAGGTTGTATCACATGTGGATACATGGAGACCGGTAGTGACTTTTATCATCCACATACTGGAGCGCGTCTTCCTATCAAACATGTACTTACCTACAGCAGTAAATTTGTGATTTACAGTATTACATTCGGTGCCCTTGCGGACTTCTGTATATAGGCAAAACTACTTGTATGTTCAAAGAAAGAATGGCCACGCACAGGATGGCCATCAGACAAGCCTTAGAAGGTGGCAACAACGATCAGACCATGGCGCGACAATTCAAAGCATTTCGGCATAATCTTTCATCACTTGAGTACAAGATTATCGACCACGTCCCTGCTTGGATTAGAGGGGGAGATAGAGCCAGACAGCTACTCCAATTGGAGACATGTTGGATTCACAAACTTAACACTGAGGCCCCCGGCGGGATGAATTAATATATTTCACGATATTGCTTTTTATAATTCACTGTACTGACTATACGGACAGTTAGCAGCATCTTTGTATTATGGCAAAACTTGTTCTTTTTCCTCCCGTTATGTTCAGCATTGATTGTATTCCGAGTGCATATCTCCTACTCTTGCTTTGTTGCTAGCAGGCTACATTTTGCTACATTATTATATTATTATTATTATTCATCACCCAGACTCTGAAGCTAAATAACATGTTACATTGTAAGTAACTAGCCCTTTATTAATTTCAGTGCTTGGTAACATTCAACCCATACATCATTTATTAGTTAGCCCGCACTCATTTACAGCCTATTGGTTGTGTGTAGGAGACTGAGACCTATTGACTTAATGTTGACCTCTGCCCCATACAAAAGACTCAGATATAGAGATCACTACTGTAGTTATATTACTTATATAGACCTTTTCTGAGTCGGAGTCTTTATAATTAGGCTTGTTCATTATTACCACTGAAGATGGGTTTACATTGCGATTTCTTAATATACGTGGTGATTGTTTTTGGTGTGCTTACAGTGGTCTCCAGGTAACGGCTGTCGGGCAATTAGTGTGGCTCTAGCACTCGTCGCAAGGGTGGTGACGTCATCCCCTCAACCGCCGCCCGGAACCGCAAGGTCTAACTGTTGGTGTTTGTAGAATCTATAAAGGTATGTGGTGTGCTCTACTTCTGTATCCTGACTAAAGGTTTTTAAAATAAAACTGAAACGTTGATGATAATTAGGCACTATTTGCCTCATTATTACTTTGTTCATATTCAGTCCTGTGAGTGCTGCCTAATCTCTTCCGTCTCTCTCTCTCTCTCTCTCTCTCTCTCTCTCTATCTATATATATATATATATATATATATATATATATAAAATCATTTTTCCCCCCAATTCTATGTGTGGCTTTCATTTTTTTTTTTTTTTTTACACTGGGTCCGCACCCCTAGTTTGACAGAGCACCCCTGGATGGACAATGCAGCACACCTGGGGAAGGACCACCTTCAGTACATGTATTATACACTGCGGTCTGACCGGCAGTGTCACAGAAAAATAATAGTGTACTGTAGTACACTGGGGTATAGCACAAAAATAAATAAATATATATATTCTAACAGTTTTTCACATGGGTGTATTTTCACGGTTGTAAATATTAATGAATGTTAAAAATTTGGTCAATCTATATAGGTAAATTTGAGACGTCTTAATGTAAGTAAATATTAGTCTATAGTTTTTGACATTATCCGAGGAGCACCCGTAGAAGATACGGTAAAAGTGACATGACCATTTCTGTAGTTTATTAAATTCTACCCCTGGAGGTTCAATCCAAATTTTGATCCAATTGTCCGTTTGGGCGTAACCATTCACCGATGTAAGCCATGCATCGGTAATGACGTCATTATGTCAACCCCCTGTTCATCCCCTTAGGGGAGGTTTATTAAAATTCTAATTACATAGTTTTCCTATTTCCCACCTGAAGAATACCTGTGTTACATTTCAGCTTCCTAACATATCGGGAAGTAAGAGAACTAGTGATGAGACAGTTAGTCAGTCAGTGAGGGCTTTCACATTTATATAGTGTATCCGGAAAGTATTCACATCGCTTCACTTTTTCCACATTTTGTTATGTTACAGCCTTATTCCAAAATGGAATAAATTCATTTTTTCCCTCAAAATTCTACACACAATAACCCAAAATGGCAATGTGAAAAAAAGATTTTTTGAGATTTCTGCAAATTTCTTAAAATAAAAAACTAAGTAATCACATGTACATAAGTATTCACAGCCTTTGCCATGAAGCTCGAAATTGAGCTCAGATGCATCCTGTTTCCACTGATCATCCTTGAGGTGTTCCTACAGCTTAATTGGAGTTCACTTGTGGTAAATTCAGTTGATTGTACATGATTTGGAAAGGCACACACCTGTCTATATAAGGTCCCACACTTGACAGTGCATGTCTGAGCATAAACCAAGCATGATGTCAAAGGAATTGTCTGTAGACCTTGGAGACAGAATTGTCTTGAGGCACAAATCTGGGAAGGGTACAGAAAAATATCTGCTGCTTTGAAGATCCCAATGAGCACAGCGGCCTCCATCATCCGTAAATGGAAGAAGTGCGGAACCACCAGGACACTCCCTAGAGCTGGCCATCCGTCTAAACTGAGCGATCAGGGGAGAAGGTCCCTAGTCAGGGAGGTGACCAAGAACCCGATGGTCACTCTGGCAGAGCTACAGCATTCCTCTGTGGAGAGAGGAGAACCTTCCAGAAGGACAACCATCTCTGCAGCAATCCACCAATCAGGCCTGTATGATAGAGTGGCCAGATGGAAGCCACTCCTTAGTGAAAAAACACATGGCAGCCTGCCTGGAGTTTGCCAAAATGCACTCGAAGGACTCTCAGACCATGAGAAACAAAATGCTCTGATCAGATGAGACAAAGATTGAACTCTTTGGCGTGAATGCCAGGCATCATGTTTGGAGGATGCCAGGCACCGCTCATCATCAGGCCAATGCCATCCCTACAGTGAAGCATGGTGGTGGCAGCATCATGCTGTGGGGATGTTTTTCAGCAGCAGGAACTGCGAGACTACTCAGGATAGAGGGAAAGATGAATGTAACAATGTACAGAGACATCCTAGATATAAACCTGCTCCAGATCACTCTTGACCTCTGACTGGGGCCACTGTTCATCTTTCAGCAGGACAACGACCCTAAGCACACAGCAAAGTGGCTTCAGGACAACTCTGTGAATGTCCTTCAGTGGCCCAGCCAGAGCCCAGACTTGAATCCAATTGAACATCTCTAGAGAGATCTGAAAATGGCTGTGCACCGACACTTCCCATCCAACCTAATGTAGCTTGAGAGGTGCTGCAAAGAGGAATGGGCAAAACTGCCCAAAGATACAGTAGGTGTGCCAAGCTTGTGGCATCATATTCAAAAAGACTTGAGGCTGTAATTGCTGCCAAAGGTGCATCAACAAAGTATTGTGCAAAGGCTGTGAATACTAATTGTACATGTGATTTCTTAGTTTTTTTATTTTGAATAAACTTGCAAAAAACGAAAAAAAAACTTTTTTCATGTTGTCATTATGGGGTACTGTGTGTAGAATTTTGAGGGGAAAAATGAAAAAAGTAAGGCGCTGTGAATACTTTCCGGATGCACTATATATATATATATATATATATATATACACACACATGTATGGACAACACTGCAGCACCCCTGGATGGACACAGTGTGGAGAGCACCCCTGGAGGACAAAACAGCCCTTTCCCCTTGATGAACAACCCAGTAGCAACCCGGGAATGACAACACAGCACCCCTGGATGGACACAACACAGACACGTCTGCTATATACAAGCTCCACAGCCAAAGTGAAATTGCTTCAATAACTGAGATACTTTATAGAGTGAGAATCGTTATGGGATCCGAGTCAGTTGGGAAAACCCAAGCCTGATTTCGATCTCGCCTCGTATCTAGACGTTTGGTTGGGTCCGGACCCACTCATATCTATTTTATATATATATATATATATATATATATATATATATAGCAGACGTAAAGACTGCGGCACTCGTGATGAATTTTGAAAAAAGTGCTGTTTATTAAATCAAGCCCATAGTAATAAAAATGCCACGCAAGTCTACAATTACTTCACTGAAGGCACCGTGCACTACTTTCTTCAGCGACGAGTGACGGTTCTTTTCTGCAACTATATATATATATCATACATACACACACACACTTTTAAACTGCATTCTGCCTGAGAGCTGGATGAGCAGGTCCAGACCAAGAAGCAGACATTGGTGAATTCTAGAAAAATTGAATATAATTTCTGCTCTAAATTGGCGCACATAAAACTAGTGTACTTGCACTATGCTGAGAAGTACATCGCGATGGTCGTGATGTACATCTGATTCGCGATCACATCGCAAGTTCAGGCAGGAGGTGTGTTTGTATTGCTAAGGACTGCAAATGCAAAGCTGCTGCGAGCTGCTGTTTCTGAGTTTTCAGTCCTACTTTAAAAAAAAAAAATTAAGACTTTATTTTTCCAGCGGTACAGGTAACAAAGAAATGTCAAAGACAGTAACAGGTGCAGAAAAACATTCATATAGCCAAGTATAACTAAGGCCATAAGTAAGAAAATTCTTAGTGCCAGGCTCTAATCTCCAAAAACTGTACAAATTTTCTTGTTAAACAAGGAAACAGGGGCGCAGAGTGGCGGTCCACAAGGGAAGGATGGGAATTAGTGTGGAGGAGAAGGGGTGCAGATCCAGACAGGAGAGGTTGGGTGGGGGAAAAACAAAAGAGAAACAACTAATCAGTTAATCAAATGGAGGCAGAGGCGTCACTAGGGTTGGTGTCACCCGGTATGGTAACTTATGGTGTCACCCCCATGGACCTCCTTCCATATCACACCACACGGGACCCTTAGTAATGTTTTTGTACTAGTATTTTTTTATTAACTTAGTCAAATATATATACACACACAGTGGTCGAAGTAGAAATTTTGAAGTGGGGGTATGGAAAAGTTAACATAATTATGGTTGCGCGCTGTGGAAAAGGGGGTGAGGCCACTCAAAAGGGGGGTGGTGTCCTTAAGTGTAGTGTACCACACCATATACCCCTTATACACATTGTGCACCACAATAGTAGAACCCCTTATACTATCTAGTACTGGTGCCACTTACACATTATGCCACACTGAATTAGCCAAAATTCACATTATGCCACACAGTATGAGCCAAAATTCACATTACGCCACACAGTATGAGCCAAAATTCACACTATGCCACAGTATGAGCCAAAATTCATATTATGCCACACTGAATGAGCCAAAATTCACATTATGCCACACAGTATGAGCCAAAATTCACATTACGCCACACAGTATGAGCCAAAATTCAGGGACAGAGAGAGTGACAGCAGGGACATAGGGACAGGGAGAGTGATAGGGAGAGTGACAGCAGGGACATAGGGACAGGAAGAGTGATAGCAGGGACATAGGGACACAGGAGAGTGACAGCAGGGACATAGGGCAGGGAGAGTGACAGCAGGGACAGGGAAAGTGATGGGAAGAATGACAGCAGGGACATAGGGACAGGGAGAGTGACAGCAGGGACATAGGGACAGGGAGAGTGACAGCAGGGACAGGGAGAGTGACAGCAGTGACAGAGGGACAGGGAGAGTGACAGCAGGGACAGGGAGAGTGACAGAGGGACATAGGCAAGCAGGGTAACAGTAACTAATGAGCAGCGGAGGGGGCTGTGGTCAGCGGCGGTGCAGAGGCTGTAGTCGGCGGTGGTGAGGAGGAGAAGGCCCTGGGCAGCGGCGGTGCGGAGGAGGCTGTGGGCATCGGCGGTGAGGAGGAGAAGGCCCTGGGCAGCGGCGGTGTGGAGAAGGTACTCGGCAGCGGCAGTGCGGAGGAGGCCATGGACGGCGGATGAGGAGGAGAAGGCCATGGGCAGTGGCAGTGCGGAGAAGGCCCTGGGCAGCGGCGTTGCTGTGGAGGGTGGCGGCGGTGATGAGAAAAAGTTCCTGGGCAGCGGCGTTGCGGTGGTGGGAAGCGGCTGTCAGGAGGAGAAGGCCCTGGGCAGCGGCGGTGTGGAGGAGGCCTTCGGTGCAGCTCTGGTGAGGTCCACCATTTGAAATCGGCAGCCGCGTGGCCGCTTCTGATTGGCTGCCGGTTCCAGAGTTCCAATTGGCTCTTTAACAGTGTGGAACTGGAAAGGCGGCGGCAGTGGCGGGGCTCTTAAGTGCTCGAAGTGCCGGTATGCCATACTGGTGTAAACCAGCCCACTTCAAGCACTGTGTGTGTGTGTGTGTGTGTGTGTATATATATATATATATATATATATATATACATACAGGTTGAGTATCCCTTATCCAAATATTCCGAAATATGGAATATTCCGAAATACGGAATTTTTTGAGTGAGAGTGAAATAGTAAAACCTTTGTTTTCTGATGGCTCAATGTACACAAACTTTGTTTAATACACAAAGTTATTAACAATATTGTATTAAATGACTTTCAGGCTGTGTGTATAAGGTGTATATGAAGCATAAATGAATTGAGTGAATGTACACACACTTTGTTTAATGCACAATGTTATAAAAAATATTGGCTAAAATTACCTTCAGGCTGTGTGCATAAGCTGTATATGAAACATAAATGCATTCTGTGCTTAGACTTGGGTCCCATCGCCATGATACCTCATTATGGTATGCAATTATTCCAAAATACGGAAAAATCCGATATCCAAAATACTTCTGGTCCCAAGCACTTTGGATAAGGGATACTCAACCTGTATAAGACACACACACACTTTTTTTTTTGTTATAATACATGATTATATTGAAATAGTGTATAATATTTTATAACTGTAAATACTAACTTAGCAGAAGGTTGATTAAGGCGCGCACTCCACGTGAAGCTGCCTGGCTGCACAGCACACACTGCAGTGACTTCGGTATGCTCCTCCAGACCTCCACCGACATGTACCACCGTGTGCTCGGCTAGAGATGGCTACTGACTCACTGTCTCAACACAGTGACTCGAATCATCAGGAAGTGTGAATGATTCGAGTCACTCACTGTTTCATGAGTCGAGACAGCTGCAGCAGCAGCCTCTCTCAGCCAGAGGGAGGAAACTCAGTGTGTCCTTCAGTCAGTGTGTTCTGCTGAGTGTCTTTAGCTGTGATTGGCCAGAGGCTATACCAGGTGACACCTAGTGGGAGGGGGGAGCAGTGGTGCACCCAGGGGGTTTCCGAGCACCCAGAAACCCCCCTCCACTAAAAAATTTTTTTATTTATTTTTTTTTAGCTACATGAGTATTATTAATGGCTGTCTAGCGTCCTCTGCAGCCTGCTGTCTTCCTGGTGGCACTTGTAAGTGCAATAAAAGTTTACTTTATTTTAATTATAGTACATATATATCCATGTGCATACATATATACACATGTATATACATACATACATATAAACACACACACACACACACACACACACACACACACACACAGACACACACACGATATATATATACATGTGTATATATATATGTGTACTGTATGTGTGTGTACATATATATATATGCATGTTTAATATTCTATATATATGTGTATATGTATGTGTGTGTGTTTGTATGTATATATATATATATATATGTGTAGATATATGCAGGGCCGGCCCTAACCAATATGATGCCCTAGGCAAGATTTTGGCTGGTGCCCCCTAGCACCACCGCTGGTTGCACCTCTTTCCCAGCACCATCACCCCTCACCCATAGCAGTCCTTATTTTGGTGTTTGTACCCCCTATATTTTAAATAGGAACAGTTCGCACATTTGGTGCACAGCCCAAAAAGGGTATGTTTTTGCTCGCAAGGGGCATGGCCACACAATAGTAACCCCAATTCCAATTACGCCACACAGTACTGCAACTTTATTCACATTTGATCATGCAATAGTGTCCATAATTCATATTACATCCCACAGTAGTATTACTTTACCTTATAAACATTACTACTCACAGTAGAGCCCCTTATTCACATTACATCATACTGAATTGCTCCTTAATCACATTACACCACACCCTATTGCTCTTTATTCATATTAGATGACACAATAGTGCCCTTTCTATACGCAACGCCACATAGTAGAGCACCTTATACACATAATGCCACATATTAGTAATGAATTTATACACATAATTCCACACAGTAATGCCCCTTACACATTATTAATGTCCTTATAAACATAATGCGCCTTACACATTATGACAACCTTTATTAATGCCCTTTTACACATAATGTCCCTTACATATATGCCACACATTATTAATGCCCTTATACACATAATGACACACATAGTGCCCCTTACACATATGTTGCACATTATTAATGCATTTTTACATGACACACATAATGCTCCTTACACATATTCCGAACACTACTGCACAACCAACCCACTCGCATGCACACAGCACTCACACTGCCACTAACACTGTGACCTCTGCCTCTGCTTGGATACAGATGTGTCCTCATAAATCTTGCCTCAATGCTAACGTCGGGCACCTTTTTTTATGAAAATGCATCTTATTTGCATTGCTATGTGGCTAGGATGCACAAGCAGATTCTGCTGATTAAAATGATATGCAGCATGCCTATATACTGTGTGAGACTGTGGCTGTATCTGCATATGAAATGCTACACACAGAATATAGGCATGCCGCATATCATTTTAATCAGCAGAAGCTGATGATGCCCCTAGGCATATCAAATGCCCTAGGCAATTGCCTAGTTTGCCTATAGCTATGGCCGGCTCTGGATATATGTATACATATATATATATATAGACACACACACACACACACACACACACACACACAGACACACTAGTTTTACGGACCCAACATATACTGGGTCACCTCAGTCCCCACCCCCGTGATTGGCTCCGCCCAGCTCTGACAGGTAATAGATGGGAATGGGTTGCGGGTGCATGTGTGCGGCTCTATTTGGTGTCACCCTGTTGAAGGGTGACACCCGGGTGCGGGCCGCACCCCCCGCACCCGCCTCATGACGCCACTGAATGGAGGTTGGAATGGAAAAAAAGGTCCAAGGATCCCATGTTTTAGAAAAAGATAAAGAAGTACCGTGGATAATGCTTGACATGAATTCCATATTAAAAACATGTGTCCTGGTTGTTAAAACCAGCAAAATTATTTTCATTTGTCAACATATTTGAGTGGCGTTACCAAAAATCATTCTATTTTTCTTAATTTGCTATGAAATTTGTTTTTTTATTTGATTTTCTAATTTGTAACACTGTCTGTGAATTCCAGCTGATGTGCTTTGAGTTTGCACAACCAGAATGTTCCCTTCATCAGTTAGGAATATATCGCTCTTCTCCAATTTCAACATAGCACTTTACTGTAGTGTATACAGTATTAAACATGGGCTTTTATGTATAAGTCAGAAATAAAACTCAGAGGAGACATATTCTACACAATAAATGAGCAAAGTTAATGAAAAACCACTGTTTCTCTTTCACATGTGTCATTGTGTTTAGTAGTACACACCAGATGGATACTGGGTTGCCATGGAAAGAGCATGTTTTTCTAAAACCTATAAATAGTAAAGCAATATTCAATCTCAAGCATATCCAAAGTAAGACCTGCACAGCTCATGCTGAATATTTTCCTTATGTGACTTTACCAGATTTACTGTAAGAGCCCCTGAATTTCATTGGAAAATCAGAGATCTCATAAACCGGTTCTTAAAGTTTAACAGAGCTTGTTTGACCGTCGACTGATATTATTGGAATTTGTGGTGGATGGTGCCAAGGAGTATTGCTTTCAGTATTGGGTTCCACACTTGGATGACTTTTGAGAAATGGGCGCTCTCGTTATAAGGGAACAGGGAACAAATTAAGTGCTTTATATTCAGATATGTGGTGGAATAAAGCTGTGAAAGCTTTGTAATGAAACATACTGTACAGTAATAGAGAAAACAGAGACAAAAGGTTGCTTTAGATAGAAGCCCTTCATAGACGTAGCAGCAGCCTTTCATTACTAGTTTCAATCAGCAGAGTACTTGCCATAGCAGAGGGGGTGCAGCTGCACAGTAATTCCAACAGAAACCTGCCCCATCGCTTACGTGAAGAGGAGCATGCTCTGTGCATCTTGAAGAGAGGTGGGGAAGCTGCTGGAGGAATACAGGGCATGGAGCTGCTAGAGGGACACAGGCAGTGAGCTGCTGGAGTGACAGAGGCAGAGATGTGAATAAGGGACAGAGGTGTCAGAATGTGGGGGGGCAAGGGGGCAACTCGTTCCCCCCAAACATAAGAGAGGCGCTGACATAGGCATGCACACGGGGGGTGCCTGGTGCGTATAGGCACCCCCTAATGTCCATTACTCTCCGCACGTCTAACGCCTGCGATCTGATGTGCTGCTGATGTGTAGATGTGGAGCTGCCAGCGGCTCTGCAATCGCACATCTGAGCAGAGCCACCTGTGGTAGTGACAGAGCGGGTGCAATACGGGCTGCGGCTCCGGCACTGCTGGCGGGGCAGTCAGCATATGCTGGCATCGGATGGATGCACCTAACAAATATGGCAGCCGCTCTGGGAGGAGGGCTGCTGCGCATGCCCAGGCTGCAGCAGCTCCTCCATCCATGGTCCTTTGCGGAGTCAGTGAGACTCCAGGCACTGCGCCACCACTAAACCAGGACCCTGCTACCCTCCACCACAAAGTGCAGGGGCGGACCAGCGCAAGAAGCAGTCTATTTTTTATAAAAGTAAGGCAATTTACTTGTATTCAAAAGTGTTTGTGCTTTTATATATATATATATATATATATATATATATATATATAAGTAAAAGAAAGAGGCGGCACTCCCAGCACTTTTCAATGGTGAAAAAAAATACTTTATAGTAACACACAACGTTTCGGGGGGTCTCACCCCGTCATCAGGATCCTGATGACGGGGTGAGACCCCCCGAAACGTTGTGTGTTACTATAAAGTATTTTTTTCACCATTGAAAAGTGCTGGGAGTGCCGCCTCTTTCTTTTACTTACATTGGAGATTCTTCGTCTCATGGAGGGCACCCCAGCCAGTTATCCCAAGGTGTCGCTGTCCCTCTGAGTGCCGGGTTGCACAGTGGTATATATATATATATATATATATATATATAAAAACTATATGTATACTAGCTGGAGTACCCGGCGTTGCCCTGGATTTTAAGAATGTCTGTTTACAAAAATAAATGTAAATATTAAACATACAGTATAAATAACATTGTAGATAGCTGAATACCCATGCTTCATTATGGGATGAGGATGGTACAGTAAATTAGAATGATAGTTGTTTGTTAATTTACGTTGGTTGGACATCTAGTATATAGGCATATCTTGCTTCCCTGACACACTTTGTGTAGTGGCCGCTCCCCTTTTTTGTCCCCCAAGGGACCCTGCTCTTCCCACTATACAACTCTCAGTCTGTGGCTTCCTGCTGCCTCTATTCCCCTCCTCACATCATGTCAGTGCCCCTGTGAAATTATAGATTTTTTTTTACAGTTTCTTATATAGCGCCGCACATTATGTATCTCCTGATATAGTCTGTGCTGCTGGGGGACCATGTTACTTCCACTATATAACTTTCAGTGTGTGGGTTTGTGCTACCTGCATTCCCCTCCTCACATCAAGTCACTGGCCCTGTCACATTCAGCCCTGTCATCACTGAAATATCATGCATGCCCTGATATAGTCTGTGCTGCTGTCCCACCCCTAGGGGTGCTAGTGGTGTGTTACCCCCACTGTGTTTGTTCCCAGAGTGTAAGTCATATGTGTAGCAAGTTTGGTATAAATTGCTCCAGGCATTCCAGAGTTATGCTGAAAAGCTCTGTGCTGCAGCCTCATCCTTAGGGGTGCTTAAGGGGGGGGCTTACCCCCACAGTGTTTGTTCCCAGCTTGTAAGTCATATGTGTACAAAGTTTGTTGTAAATTGATCCAGGCATTCGGGAGTTATGCTGCCTCTTGAAATACTCTGTGCTGCAGTCCCACCCCTAGGGGTGTCTAACCCCCACAGAGTTTGTTCCCAGATTGTAAATCAGATGTGTACCAAGTTTGGTGTAAATTGCTCCAGGCCTTCCATATTTTTGCTGTCTGCTGACATACTCTGTGCTAGGGGTGTCTGACCCCCACAGTGTTTGTTTCCAGAGCGTAAGTCATATGTGTACCAAGTTTGTTGTAAATTGCTGCAGGCATTCCAGAGTTATGCTGTCTGCTGAAATACTCAGTGCTGTTGCCTCACCCCTAGGGGTTCTAGGGGTGTCTTCCCCTCACAGTGTTTGTTACCAGATTGTAAGGCATATGTGTAACAATTTTTTAGTACATTGCGCCAGCAATTCCGGAGTTATGCTGTCTCCTGATATACTCTGTGCTGCTGTCTGCCCCTCTAGGGGTGCTAGGGCTTTAAAATTGTTTACGTTGCCTATGCCATGTTTTAATATGCTCGTATGTAAAATTTCATGATCTTCGCTTGTAAACTGTGGATTTGTATAGAATGACAGGACGACAAATTTTAATTTCTATATATTAGACATGTTTAAATATTAGAGATGAGCGAGTTCGGTTCCCTGAGATCCGACCCCCCCCCTCCCCTGTACTTCACACTCTGAGTCCAAATCCAAGTCCGGCTCGGGTTTTCACGCCAGACTCGGAAACCAGAACGAGGCAAACGTCATCATCCCGCTGTCAGATTCTCGCAAAGTGCAGGGGCGGACCAGCGCAAGAAGCAGTCTATTTTTTATAAAAGTAAGGCAATTTACTTGTATTCAAAAGTGTTTGTGCTTTTATATATATATATATATATATATATATATATATATATAAACTATATGTATACTAGCTGGAGTACCCGGCGTTGCCCTGGATTTTAAGAATGTCTGTTTACAAAAATAAATGTAAATATTAAACATACAGTATAAATAACATTGTAGATAGCTGAATACCCATGCTTCATTATGGGATGAGGATGGTACAGTAAATTAGAATGATAGTTGTTTGTTAATTTACGTTGGTTGGACATCTAGTATATAGGCATATCTTGCTTCCCTGACACACTTTGTGTAGTGGCCGCTCCCCTTTTTTGTCCCCCAAGGGACCCTGCTCTTCCCACTATACAACTCTCAGTCTGTGGCTTCCTGCTGCCTCTATTCCCCTCCTCACATCATGTCAGTGCCCCTGTGAAATTATAGATTTTTTTTTACAGTTTCTTATATAGCGCCGCACATTATGTATCTCCTGATATAGTCTGTGCTGCTGGGGGACCATGTTACTTCCACTATATAACTTTCAGTGTGTGGGTTTGTGCTACCTGCATTCCCCTCCTCACATCAAGTCACTGGCCCTGTCACATTCAGCCCTGTCATCACTGAAATATCATGCATGCCCTGATATAGTCTGTGCTGCTGTCCCACCCCTAGGGGTGCTAGTGGTGTGTTACCCCCACTGTGTTTGTTCCCAGAGTGTAAGTCATATGTGTAGCAAGTTTGGTATAAATTGCTCCAGGCATTCCAGAGTTATGCTGAAAAGCTCTGTGCTGCAGCCTCATCCTTAGGGGTGCTTAAGGGGGGGGCTTACCCCCACAGTGTTTGTTCCCAGCTTGTAAGTCATATGTGTACAAAGTTTGTTGTAAATTGATCCAGGCATTCGGGAGTTATGCTGCCTCTTGAAATACTCTGTGCTGCAGTCCCACCCCTAGGGGTGTCTAACCCCCACAGAGTTTGTTCCCAGATTGTAAATCAGATGTGTACCAAGTTTGGTGTAAATTGCTCCAGGCCTTCCATATTTTTGCTGTCTGCTGACATACTCTGTGCTGCTGTCCCACCCCTAGGGGTGCTAGGGGTGTCTGACCCCCACAGTGTTTGTTTCCAGAGCGTAAGTCATATGTGTACCAAGTTTGTTGTAAATTGCTGCAGGCATTCCAGAGTTATGCTGTCTGCTGAAATACTCAGTGCTGTTGCCTCACCCCTAGGGGTTCTTGGGGTGTCTTCCCCTCACAGTGTTTGTTGCCAGATTGTAAGGCATATGTGTAACAATTTTTTAGTACATTGCGCCAGCAATTCCGGAGTTATGCTGTCTCCTGATATACTCTGTGCTGCTGTCTGCCCCTCTAGGGGTGCTAGGGCTTTAAAATTGTTTACGTTGCCTATGCCATGTTTTAATATGCTCGTATGTAAAATTTCATGATCTTCGCTTGTAAACTGTGGATTTGTATAGAATGACAGGACGACAAATTTTAATTTCTATATATTAGACATGTTTAAATATTAGAGATGAGCGAGTTCGGTTCCCTGAGATCCGACCCCCCCCCCCCCTCCCCTGTACTTCACACTCTGAGTCCAAATCCAAGTCCGGCTCGGGTTTTCACGCCAGACTCGGAAACCAGAACGAGGCAAACGTCATCATCCCGCTGTCAGATTCTCGCGGGTTTTAGATTCCATATAAGGAGCCGCACATTGCCGCCATTTTCACTCCAGTCCTGGAGAGTGTAGCAAGAGGACGTGTCTCCTCAGTGTCTGTGTGGGAAAGTGGCGTGGCGCTTGGGGTAGCGACCTGCTCTTTTGTATCATTCCAGTGGTGCTATCTTGTGCTGCATCAGTCCAGTCACAGTGGTGGTGTCCTGTGCTGCCATAAGTCCAGCGTTGCTGCTGTATGAGTCCAGTCCAGTGGTGCTGTCTTGTGCTGCATCAGTCCAGTGGTGGTGTCCTGTGCTGCAATAAGTCCAGTGGTGGTGTCCTCTGCTGCCATAAATCCAGTGGTGCTGCCGTGTAAGTCCAGTCCAGTGGTGCTGCCGTATAAGTTCAGTCCAGTGGTGCTGCCATATAAGTCCAGCGGTTCTGCCATATAAGTCCAGCATACTGCAGTATAAGTCCAGTCCAGTGGTGCTGCCGTATAAGTCCAGGGGTACTGCCATATAAGTCCAGCGGTACTGCCGTATAACTCCAACGGTACTGCCGTATAATTCCAGGGGTACTGTTGTATAAGTACAGGGGTACTGCCGTATAAGTTCAGTAGTGCTGTCCTGTGCTATATATTTACTCCAAATAAAGGGGTTATTAATAGTTAATCCAAATAATGTTTACAGGGTTTGCCCTGTGTGGTGTAGGAGTACGATCTCCTGTGCTGCATATTAATATAATAACTCCAAATAAAGGGTTATTATCCAAATAATTTTTACAGGCTTTGCTCTGTGTGTGTGTGTGTGTGTGTGTGTGTGTGTGTGTGTGTGTGTGTGTGTGTGTGTGGTTTAGGGGTATGCTCTCCTGTGCTGCATATTATTATAATAACTCCATATAAAAGGGTTATTATCCAAATAATTTTTACAGGCTTTGTCGTGTGTGGTTTAGGGGTACACTCTCCTGTGCTGCATGTTATTATAATAACTCCAAATAAAAGGGTTATTATCCAAATAATTTTTACAGGTTTGCCGTGTGTGTGTGGTTTAGGGGTACACTCTCTTGTGCTGCCTATTATTATAATAACTCCAAATAAATAGGTTATTATCCAAATAATTTTTACTGGCTTTGTCGTGTGTGGTGTAAGGGTACGTTCTCCTGTGCTGCATATTATTCTAATAACTCCAAATAAAAGGGTTATTATCCAAATAATTTTTACAGACTTTGCCCTGTGTGTGTAGTGTAAGGGTACGCTCTCCTGTTCTGCATATTATTATAATAACTCCAAATAAAAGGGTTATTATCCAAATAATTTTTACAGGTTTGCCGTGTGTGTGTGGTGTAGGGGTACGTTCTCCTGTGCTGCATATTATTATAATAACTCCAAATAAAAGGGTTATTATCCAAATAATTTTTACAGGGTTTGCCCTGTGTAGTGTAGAGGTACGCTCTCCTGTGCTGCATATTGTTATATAACTCCAGAAAAATAATGGAGAACAAAAATTTGGAGGATGAAATAGGGAAAGATCAAGAACCACTTCCTCCTAGTGCTGATGCTGCTGCCACTAGTCATGGACTATAAAATGCCATCAACGTCGTCTGCAAAGGCTAATGACCAATGTCATAGTAGAGGGCATGTAAATTCCAAAAATCCAAAGTTCAGTAAAATGACCCCAAAAAATTATTTTTAATTGTCTGAGGAGAAACGTAAACTTGCTAATATGCCATTTACGACACAGAGTGGCAAGGAACGGCTAAGGCCCTGGACTATGTTCATGACTAATGGTTCAGCTTCACATGACTATGGAAGCCCTCATTCACCCGCTAGAAAAATTATAAGAGTTAAGCTGGCAAAAGCACAGCAAAGAACTGTGCGTTCTGAGATGGTATCACAAATCCCCAAGGAGAGTCCAAGTGTGTCGGCGGTTGCTATGCCTGACCTTCCCAACACTGGCCGGGAAAAGGTGGCTCCTTCATCATTTGCACACCCACTGCAAGTGCTGGAAGGAGCACCCACAGTCCAGTTTCTCATATTCAAATTGAAGATGTCACTGTTGAAGTACACCAGTATGAGGAGGCTATGGGTGTAGATGGAGCTGAGGAGGAAGTTGACAAGGAGGATTCTGATGGTGAGGTGGTTTGTTTAAATCAGGCACTGGGGTAGACAGTTGTTGTCCATGGGATGAATAAGCCCATTGTCATGCCTGGTCAAAATACCAAAAAAGCCACCTCTTCGGTGTGGAATTATTTTTCCACAAATCCGGACAACAGGTGTCAAGACGTGTGTTTGTTATGCACACCAGTGCCTGCAGGAAAGTACTGGTGTCAGGACTGTTATGCACTCCAGTGCCTGCAGGAATGTACTGGTGTTTGAACTGTTATGCAAAACAAATGGACTCACAGACAGACTAGGGAATATGACATAACGTACACAGAAGGTGGTAGGGTAACAAAATACACACAACGTGAACAGAGAAGCCCAGAGGCTAAGGAACTGGGTATCTCCCTTGTATTAGAACTGCTCAGATGTGAAAAGCAAGATGTTGTGTTTTAATACATAGAAAACCCGAAATGCTGTTGCTAAGGGCAACAGCAAAACCCTAAAGGGTTACCAACGGGTGTGGCAGTAAACTCCTTGGTCAGAGATGGAATGATAGACACAAGGAGATTCTCCACAATCCTAATTCTCACTTGCAGTGCACAGGTTCGGTTTACTGCCACTAAACTGACCCCTGACACCTAGCACAGTGAGACAGGATTAGACAGGCAAGTCTTAGAATACAGCCGCAAACTTGCTAAGTTCACAGAGTAGTAACAGAACCCCAGCAAGCTAAACGACTGACTCCAGTCTTACTGCTAGGTCTGGATTGGCAGAGTGTAATACCAAATCCCCAGGCCTATTTGCAGTAAGCAACAAACAAATACAAAGCTACACAGTACTGGCTAACTTTCAGAAACTGACTAACCAACAAAGATTCAGCAGCATCTGCTTACCCTGAAAAGAGGCCTTATAAAGCAGGTGCTGTCCACGCCCCACTCAGACCTCACAGACTGTGAGCACAAAAACCAGCACCGGATCCCCTGCCATGCACAGAGCCTATAACCACTGCACAGCAAAAGACCCGAACCGGAGTATCAGCTGCGCTCAGGTTACTCCGCTAGCACTTGTCTCCCGGTTGCCATGACGACGTGGCAGCACAGGGCAGGAGACCCTAACAGTACCCCCCCTCTGACGAGGGGTCAAAGAACCCCTACCACCGGGTTTATCGGGGAACTGCGAGAAGAAAGAGCGTATCAGTCTGGGGGCATGAAGATCACAACTGCGCACCCACGACCGCTCCTCCGGGCCATACCCCTTCCAGTGCACCAAAAATGACAGCCGACCCCGAACCACCTTGGAGTCAAGAATCCTTTCAACAACAAACTCCCTCTGGCCACGTATCAGAAGAGGGGAAGGTCTTCCACTGGAAGAAGGATTACTAATCGCCCGTTTTAAAAGGGAACAATGAAATGTTTTATTGATACCCAAAGAACGGGGCAGATCTAACTGAAATGCCACCGGATTGATAACCCTGGTGATCTTATAAGGGCCGATGAACCGGGGGCCTAACTTATGAGATGGCTGTCTCAACTTCAAATTCTTGGTAGACAACCAGACGAAGTCTCCTAATTTGAAGCTGCAGGGTCTTTTCCGCTTATCAAAAACCCTTTTGGTCACTAATGACACAGACACAAGGGCTTTCTTCACTTTCCGCCAAATACCTCTAAGGACCGAAACCACAGAGGAACCACCAGGCGTGGAGTCCAGGGGGTCAAAAGAATTGGCCTTAGGATGATGCCCATACACACAAAGGAAGGGAGAGATCCCTGTAGCAGAGTGAGCCGCGTTGTTATAGGCAAACTCCGCCATGGACAGATGAGCAACCCAGTCAGTCTGACACTTGGAGACATAACACCTGAGGAACTGCTCCAAGGACTGGTTCACCCTTTCAGTCTGCCCATTAGACTGCGGATGGTAGCCCGACGACAAGCTGACAGAAATCTGGAGATCGGAACAAAATGCCCTCCAGAATTTGGCCACAAACTGGGATCCGCGGTCAGAGACCACATCAAGTGGCAGCCCGTGGAGACGCACAACATGCAGCATAAATAATTCAGACAGGCGTCTGGCCGATGGCAGCCCAACCAGTGGAACGAAGTGCGCCATCTTCGAAAACCTGTCAACGACAACCCAGATGGCTGTCATCCCCGAGGATTTGGGCAAGTCCACCACAAAATCCATTGAAATGTGGGTCCATGGCTTAGATGGGATAGAGAGTGGATGTAGTGGGCCAACAGGAACCCCTCTAGGAGTCTTATTTCGGGCACAGATGTCACATGCCCGAACCCACTGATCCACATCCTTAGCCACCGAGGGCCACCACACCGCCCTAGATAGCAACTCCCGAGTTCTGGCAATACCCGGGTGACCTGCAGACTTCTTGGCATGGAATTCCAGGAACACTCGCTGTCTTAACCTAGGAGGCACAAACAAAAGACCTACCGGAAGGTCTGGAGGAGCCTGCTCCTGTGCTCTAAGGACTAATGATAAGAGGTCCTGGGTAATGCCCACTTTAATACATGATGGGGAAACAATGGGCAACGGCTCCTCGGTGGTCTCCTGGATTGGAGGAAAACTCAGCGAGAGCGCATCAGCCTTGATGTTTTTTGACCCAGGGCGATATGTTATCAAAAAATTAAAGCGAGCAAAAAACAAAGCCCATCGTGCCTGCCTGGCATTGAGACGCTTCGCTGACTCTAAATATGCCAGATTCTTATGGTCAGTGAGAATTGAGACCACAAACTTAGCCCCCTCAAGCCAGTGTCTCCACTCCTCGAGTGCATCCTTAATAGCCAACAATTCCCGGTTACCCACGTCATAATTCATCTCGGCAGGCGAAAATTTACGGGAAAAGTAAGCACAGGGATGAAGGCGATTATCTGACACTCCCATCTGAGAAAGCACTGCCCCAATACCCATCTCAGAGGCATCCACCTCCACCACAAAAGGACGCTCTGGATCTGGGTGTCGCAGCACCTTGGCCGAAACAAATGCCCTTTTGAGACGGGCAAAAGCCGCTTTAGCCTCACAAGACCAGTGAGCAACATCCGCCCCTTTCTTAGTGAGTGCCACCAAGGGCGCCACTATAGACGAAAATCCAGCGATAAATCGTCTATAAAAATTTGCAAAGCCCAGGAAACGCTGAAGCGCCTTCAAACTAGTGGGCTGCACCCAATCCAGGACTGCCTGTACCTTGGAACCCTCCATTTGGAAACCTTCTGGGGAGATAATATATCCTAGAAATGCGATTTGCTGAACTTCAAATTCGCACTTCTCCAGCTTCGCCCCAAGCCGGTGGTCTCTGAGTTTCTGGAGGACTAAGCGTACATGCTTCCGATGTTCCTCCAGGGAATGGGAGAAGATTAGGATGTCATCTAAGTATACAACTAAGAATCTATCCAAATATTCCCTGAGCACATCATTCATGAAATCCTGGAAGACTGCCGGGGCATTACAGAGCCCAAAAGGCATCACCAAATATTCATAATGCCCCGAGTGGGTATTAAAGGCAGTCTTCCATTCATCCCCCTCTCTTATTCGGATTAGATTGTACGCACCGCGTAGGTCAATCTTAGAAAAAATGGTGGCAGTACGAAGCTGGTCAAACAAGACCGAAATGAGAGGCAGTGGGTATGAGTTTTTAATCGTGATACGGTTCAATTCCCTGAAGTCGATGCAGGGTCGCAACGAACCGTCCTTTTTACCCACGAAGAAGAACCCCGACCCAACTGGAGACTGTGAAGGTCTGATAAATCCCTTAGCCAAGTTCTCCTGAATGTACTCTGCCATAGCCTGAGTCTCAGGACGTGACAGGGAGTACAACCTGCTCTTGGGAAGCTTAGCATTTGGCAACAAATCAATGGCACAGTCATAGGAGCGATGGGGAGGTAGTACCTCTGCAACTTTTTTGGAGAACACGTCCGCAAAATCTGCATAACACCCTGGCAATCCTGGCAAACTTAGCTGCGAGAACCTGACTGGAAGGCTCAAGCAACTCCTGAAACAATCAGTACTCCAACTAAGAATCTCCCCAGAGACCCAGTCAAATTGAGGATTGTGGGCCCTTAACCAGGGTAACCCCAACACCAATGGGGCAAAAGTACAGACAGTCACATAAAAGGACAATTTTTCAGAGTGTGTGGCTCCAATAAACAAAGAAATCTGGCTAGTGCAAGAGGTAATTTCACCTTGGGATAATGGTTCCCCGTTTAACCCACAAATCTCAATTTCCGATGCCAAGGGTACTAAGGGAACAGAGTGTTTCAGGGCGAATTGGCGGTCCATAAAAACCCCGTCGGCCCCACTGTCCACAAAGGCCTCAGTCTTGACAGTTTGACCGAGGATCTTCAAGGTCACCGGAATGATAAAAGTCTTCTTGGGAAATTCTGACTTCTAGCCTGACAGGATATTTCCCATCACCCTCAGGCCCTGAAGTTTTCCGGCTTTTCTGGGCATGATACTACCACATGACCTTTATTCCCACAGTACAAACACAACCCCTGCTGTCTCCTCTGCATCTTCTCACGCGAGGAGAGGCGGGTAGCCCCAATCTGCATAGGCTCCTCGGAAAATTCCTCAGAGTCTGAGGTTCCCTTGGGAAGGAAGGAAATCTCAGTCTCCCTTTCAAGCCTACGCTCTCTCAGCCGTCTATCCACCCGGATGGATAACTGCATGAGCTGATCCAAGCTATCAGGCAAGGGATGTTGTACCAGTTGGTCCTTTATCTGGTTAGAAAGACCTCTTCGGTACTGGTGTCTCAGGGCTGGGTCATTCCACTGGGTATCATGGGCCAACCTCCGAAACTCCGTACAGTAAACCTCAACTGGCCTTCGCCCTTGCTTAAGGATCGAAATCTGAGCCTCGGCTGAGGCCGTCTTGTCAGGGTCATCATACAACATGCCCAGTGCCGTAAAAAAAACATCAACACTTTTAAGCGACGGACAGTCAGGCTGCAACCCATATGCCCAGACCTGTGGGTCTCCTTGTAGCAAGGAAATCACTATGCCCACCCGCTGAATCTCCGACCCAGAAGACTGAGGCCTAAGCCGGAAGTATAGCTTGCAGCTCTCCTTGAAACAAAAGAACTGCGAGCGATCTCCAGAAAAACGATCCGGGAGATTTACTTTCGGCTCCTTAACCCCTGCAGGTGCTGCTGCTGCGGGAGCTCCGCCAGCAGCCTGGGAGGTGTGCATTTTAATGGACAAATCATTACATTTTTGAGTCAGGACCTGCACCTGATCAACCACCTGTTGCAACGTATTTTGAGGGGTATGCTCCATATTCCCACAAAATTTCAACAGGAGTATTGGGCTGCTGAATATGTTATGCACACCAGTGCCTGCAGGAAAGTACTGGTGTCAGGACTGTTATGCACTCCAGTGCCTGCAGGAATGTACTGGTGTTTGAACTGTTATGCAAAACAAATGGACTCACAGACAGACTAGGGAATATGACATAACGTACACAGAAGGTGGTAGGGTAACAAAATACACACAACGTGAACAGAGAAGCCCAGAGGCTAAGGAACTGGGTATCTCCCTTGTATTAGAACTGCTCAGATGTGAAAAGCAAGATGTTGTGTTTTAATACATAGAAAACCCGAAATGCTGTTGCTAAGGGCAACAGCAAAACCCTAAAGGGTTACCAACGGGTGTGGCAGTAAACTCCTTGGTCAGAGATGGAATGATAGACACAAGGAGATTCTCCACAATCCTAATTCTCACTTGCAGTGCACAGGTTCGGTTTACTGCCACTAAACTGACCCCTGACACCTAGCACAGTGAGACAGGATTAGACAGGCAAGTCTTAGAATACAGCCGCAAACTTGCTAAGTTCACAGAGTAGTAACAGAACCCCAGCAAGCTAAACGACTGACTCCAGTCTTACTGCTAGGTCTGGATTGGCAGAGTGTAATACCAAATCCCCAGGCCTATTTGCAGTAAGCAACAAACAAATACAAAGCTACACAGTACTGGCTAACTTTCAGAAACTGACTAACCAACAAAGATTCAGCAGCATCTGCTTACCCTGAAAAGAGGCCTTATAAAGCAGGTGCTGTCCACGCCCCACTCAGACCTCACACACTGTGAGCACAAAAACCAGCACCGGATCCCCTGCCATGCACAGAGCCTATAACCACTGCACAGCAAAAGACCCGAACCGGAGTATCAGCTGCGCTCAGGTTACTCCGCTAGCACTTGTCTCCCGGTTGCCATGACGACGTGGCAGCACAGGGCAGGAGACCCTAACAGTGTTGCCTTTGTCAATCCATAATAAGTAGGGGTAAGGACATTGTCCACCTTGGAACATCCTCCCTTATACGTCACCGGTAGCACATTCATCATAAGTCATTGTCAAGTTCAGAAACTTTGGGTAATAGTGTAAGCAGTCTACAGACACCTAAGTGATGTGGTTTTGTTTGTTTGAATATTATTTCTCTGTGAGGATGAGGATGTAAACACTGATGGGGGGGGGGGGGGGGGAATCTGGGGATGAGGATGACAACTTGCCACTGTAGAGCCAGTTTGTGCAAGTAGAGATGAATTGCTTCTTTTTTGGTGGGTGCCCAAACAAACTAGAGATGTGTGGCGGGCACTTTTCGTGTTTTGTGTTTTGGTTTTGGTTCTAATTCCCCGCTTGTGTTTTGGTTTTGCCAAAACCACCCTTTCATGTTTTGGCTTTGGTTTTGAACTGGATGATTTTTAAAAAAAACATAAAAACAGCTAAAATCACAGAATTTGGGGGTGATTTTGATCCTACGGTATTATTAACCTCAATAACATTAATTTCCACTCATTTCCAGTCTATTCTGAACAACTCACACCCCACAATATTGGTTTTAGGCCAAAAGCTTGCACCGAGGTGGCTGTATGACTAAGCTAAGCAGCACAAACACCTGGCCCATCTAGGAGTGGCACTGCAGTGGCAGACAGGATGGCAGATTTAAAAAATAGGCCCCAAACAGCACACGATGCAAAGAAGAAAAAGAAGTGCACCAAGTTTGCTGCATGACTAAGCTAAGCGACACAACCACCTGGCCCATCTAGTTGTGGCATGCAGTGGCTGAATGTCGAAAGTGGCCCGCAATTTTTCAGTCCACTGACAGCATCTCCAGCACCCCACTGTAATTTTTCAAAAATTCTGCAATTGGTGGTCTTATACGGCAATACCCCTGGAATAATACAGCAGTACTCCTGGACTTATACGGCAGTGTCAGACAGGATGGCACTTTAAAAAACCATGCCCCAAACAGCACATGATGCAAAGATGAAAAAGAGGTGCACCAAGGTTGCTGTATGACTAAGCTAAGCGACACAAGTGTGCGGCACAAACACCTGGCCCATCTAGGAGTGGCACTGCAGTGTCAGATAGGAGGGCAGATATAAAAAAAGGCCCAAACAGCACATCATGCAAAGATGAAAAAGAGGTGCAATGACTAAGCTAAACGACACAAACAATTGGCCCATCTAGGAGTGGCACTGCAGTGTCAGATAGGAGGGCATATATAAAAAAAGGCCCAAACAGCACATCATGCAAAGATGAAAAAGAGGTGCAATGAGGTCGCTATATGACTAAGCTAAACGACACAAACAATTGGCCCATCTAGGAGTGGCACTGCAGTGTCAGACAGGAGGGCAGATATAAAAAAAAGGACCCAAACAGCACATCATGCAAAGATGAAAAAGAGGGCAATGAGGTAGCTGTATGACTAAGCTAAGCAACACAAACAATTGGCCCATCTAGGAGTGGCACTGCAGTGTCAGACAGGAGGGCAGATATAAAAAAAAGGCCCCAAACAGCACATCATGCAAAGATGTAAAAGAGGTAGCTGTATGACTAAGATAAGCGACACAAACAATTGGCCCATCTAGGAGTGGCATTGCAGTGTCAGACAAGAGGGCACTTAAAAAAATAGTACCCAAACAGCACATCATGCCAAGAAGTAAAAGAAGGCAATAAGGTACAGTAGCTGTATGACTAAGCTAAGCGACACAAGTGTGCGGCACAAACACCTGGCCTATCTATGGTTGGCACTGCAGTCCCACTGCACTAATGGTGGATACCGGCATAGTTGTTATGGCCTCAGTAATCCGCTTTGCAACAGGATATATATATATCTATATATCTATATATATATATAATGCAGTATCACTGGACTGGATTTATACGCCAGCACCACTGTAAATATATGGCAGGATTACTGGAATTATACGGCAGGATCACTGTAATTATATGGCAAGATTACTGTAATTATACGTCAGGATCACTGTAATTATACGGCAGGATTACTGTAATTATACGGCAGGATCACTGGAATTATACGGCAGGATTACTGGAATTATACGGCAGGATTACTGGAATTATGCATCAGGAAAACTGTAAATATACGGCAGGATTACTGGAATTATACGGCAGGATCACTAATTATATAGCAGGATTAATGTAATTATACGGCAGGATTACTGTAATTATACGGCAGGATCACTGTAATTATACGGCAGGATTTCTGGAATTATGCGGCAGGATCACTGGAATTATTCGGCAGGATTACTGGAATTATACGGCAGGATCACTGTAATTATACTCCAGTGCCATTGTCATTTTAATGCAGGATTACTGGAATTATACGGCAGGATCACTGGAATTATACAGCAGGATTACTGGAATTACAGTATACGGCAGAACCACTGTAATTATACGGCAGGATTACTGTAATTATACGACAGGATCATTGTAATTATACGGCAGGATTGCTGGAATTATACGTCAGGATCACTGGAATTATACGTCAGGATTACTGGAATTATACGACAGGATCCCTGGAATTATACGGCAGGATTACTGGAATTATACAGAAGGATTACTGGATTTATAAAGCAGGATCACTGGAATTATACGGCACGATTACTGGATTTATACAGCAGGATCACTGTAATTATATGCCAGTACCACTGTAATTATACGGCAGGATTACTGTAATTATACGACCGGATCACTGTAATTATACGGCAGGATCACTGTAATTATACGGCAGGATTACTGTAATTATTTGGCAGCATCACTGGATTTATACGGCAGTACCGCTGGACATATACGGCAGGATCACTGGACATATACGGCAGTACCACTGGACATATACGGCAGCACAGGGACACCACCACTGGACTGATGCAGGACAACACAGCACCACTGCAATGGACTGGATTTATACAGCGGCACTGGACATACTGTATGGCAGTAGAGGACACCACTGTGACTGGTCACTGGACTGACTGATGCACAGAACACTGCTACTGGTCTGATGCAGGACAACACAGCAACACTGTAAGGGACTTATTATACAGCAGCACTGGACATATGGCAGTAGAGGACACCACCACTGTGTCTGGACTGATTCAGCACAATACACCACCACTGAACTGATGCAGCACAACACAGCACCATATACAGCAGCACTGGACATATGGCAGCAGAGGACACCACTGTGACTGGTCACTGGACTGACTAATGCACAGGACACTACTACTGGTCTGATGCAGGACAACACAGCAACACTGTAAGGACTTATTATACAGCAGCACTGGACATATGGCAGCAGAGGACACCACCACTGTGACTGGACTCATGCAGCACAATACACCACCACTGAACTGATGCAGCACAACACAGCACCCTATACAGCAGCACTGGACATATGGCAGCAGAGAACACCACTGTGACTGGACAGATGCAGCACAATACACGGACACTGAGGACACTGAGAGAATGGAGACACGTCCTCTCTCTACACTCTCCAATGCCGGAGTGAAAATGGCGGTGACGCACGGGTTCTTATATGGAATCCAAACCCAGCGAGAATCCAAACCCAGCGGGATGATGACGTTTTGCCTCGTTCTGGTTTCCGAGTCAGGCGGGAAACCCGAGCTTGACTCGGATCCGGGCTCGTTACGTGAAGTCCAGTAGGATTCGGTTCTCTAAAACCAGCTCATCTCTAAAACAAACCAATCTTTTTAGCCACAGTCGTGTGCGTGTCCTGTTTATACAACATAAGAGTGGGTGGGAGGGCCCAAGGACAATTCCATCTTGCACCTCTTTTTCTTCTTTGCGGCCTAATTTTTAAGGCTCCCATCCTGTCTGTCACTGCAGTGCCACTCCTAGATGGGCCAGGTGTTTTTACCGCCTACTTGGGTCGCTTAGCTTAGTCATCCAGCTACCTCATTGCACCTCTTTTTCTACTTTGCATTATGTGCTCTTTGGGGCCTAGTTTTTAAAGTGCCATCCTGTCTGATACTGCAGTGCCACTCCTAGATGGGCCAGGTGTTTGTGCCGCCCACTTGGGTCGCTTAGCTTAGTCATCCAGCAACCACGGTGCAACCTTTTGGCTTAAAAACAATATTGTGAGGTGTGAGGTGTTCAGAATAGACTGGAAATGAGTGGAAATTAATGTCATTGAGGTTAATAATACCGTAGGATCAAAATTACCCCCAAATTCTGTGATTTTAGCTGTTTATATGTTTTTTCAAAAATTGTCCAGATCCAAAACAAAAACTCGAAAGGGTGGTTTTGGCAAAACCAATCCAGATCCAAAACACGAGCGGGGATCCAGATCCAAAACCGAAACACGAAATTAAATATATGTACAGTATATACATGTTTATATATAGATGCTAAGTGGATGGCAGCACTCGCAAGACTTTAAAACATGGTACGTTCCTCTGCTGAGTTGTCAACATTTCAATTTATTCAATACATTTTCGGCAGGACGTAATGAAAATTATTGTCAGGACAATAATTTTTCAGGACAATTTTCGTCAGGACAATAATTTTCATTATGTCCTGACGAAAATTTATTGAATAAATTGAAACGTTGGCAATTTAGCAGAGGAACGTACGATGCTTTAAAGTCCTGCGAGTGCCATCATCCACCTAGCATGTATTGTTTCTACTGGAGGGCACCAAGGCCAGTTGTGATTAGGGAGGCCAATCCTGGGATCGGGATCGGCAGGATCCCGGGATTCTGCCCCAAAAACACTGACATTTGAATCCTGGGATTGGCACTTCCAATCCCGGGATTTATGGGATTACACTGTTCATGCGCAGTTCCCCACTTCACTTCCCCTGACAGCTTATCTCCCAAGTTCCTTCTGAAGCCAGGCAGCATCACCTCCTTCCTCCACCAGCAGTCTCTTTCCAATAGCAGCGCTGAGCACCTGGCTCAAATGCTACCTTTAAATCAGTGCAGCATCACCTCCTTCCCCCACCTGAAGTCTCTCTCCACGAGCAGCTCTGAGCACCTGGCTCAGACGCTGCCTTCTGAAGCCGGGCAGCCCCACCTTCTTCCCCCCCGGCAGTCTCTCTCCCCAGGCAGCGCTGAGCCGTGCAGTAAGGGACTCTCACTGCCTGACGCTAACTCTGGACCTTGGGGAACCCTCTGCTCATTAGTGAGTAGGTTACTTATTTATTTATTGTTTACCTTGAAACCCCCCTGACCTACTAGTACTACACTGTGCTGGCACCGAGCCAAGTTGCTACGCTTATATGATTGCCGGACCTTTGGAAATTATATTGTAGTATTAAGCGTGCCGGACCTTTGGAAATTATATTGTTGTATACAGTATATATATGTACAGTACGTACGTACGTACGTACGTGTATACTGTGTGTGTGTGTGTGTGTGTGTGTGTGTGTGTATATATATATATATATATATATATATATAATAAAGCGAGGTAAGCAGGCGGCACTCATCAGACTGTGTAAACGTGGTTACTTTATTGGCTGAAGGCCGACATGTTTCGGAGATAGCTTCTCCGTCCTCAGGGCCAGACAAACATAATACAAGTGTGCAAGTGGCTTATAAGACATGAAACTCCCCCAAATTAACAAACCTAACCGTACTCACCTGCTCCACGGCGCACACCGCTCGTCGACCACCACGAGGCACTTCCGCGTCTCACTGCCGCGACGTCACAGATGCGCTGCGTCGCAGGGGAGCTCCATGGGAACCGGAGCGTAAACAACTCACGTCCCCAGCATCCTCTAAAATAACAAAACATATAAGTGCAAATCAAATAAGTGCAAATCAAACAAAACACTATAACTAAGTTAAAAACACATGATACAAGGGCTGGGAAAAAAGCAAAAAACAAGTCAATAGTAAATAGTAAATAGTAAGTATTAAGTACATGACCCACTTGCAGCTAGGCAATCAATCCATTATTGCAACCACTGTCTATTATAGGCATCCCCTGAATCCTCCAACCCCATAATAATCATAATATTAACATGAGGATAAAGGAACACAAAAATAGTGTTGCTTAGGGCTTGGAGGACCCAGGGGTGCTCAAGAACAGACAGTGAGAAAAATGTCTCAAAGAGCTGTCATAATTGAAAAAAACATATAGTTATTATAAAAAGCATTGGAGTCCCAGGTTCTCATTTAGACCCTTGGGGAAAATAGTCCCCAGGGAATAAATCCACCTAGCCTCCTTTTGTAGTAGGAGCCTATCTCTATTACCACCCCTTAAGGACTTAGGGACATGGTCTATAAGGATGGCCCTAATGCTTGACACTCCGTGTTTGGCTTCCATATAGTGACGGGCAAATGGCTGCTCACTAAGGCCCTTTTCATGGGCTTTCTTGATTGCACTCCGATGCAGGGCCATACGTTCCCTGAACTGCCTAATGGTCTTACCAATATACGCAAGGCCACATGGGCACGTGAGTAGATACACTACATGTGTTGAATTGCATGTTAGTCTGTGCCTGATTTTAATTTTACGACCTGTGTGGGGATGATTAAAAGTAGCCCCTATGCTAAGAGTGTTGCAGGTCGCACATCCCAAGCACCTAAAGCAGCCTTGTTTCAAACGGAGAAAATGGGGTTCATTAACTCTGGTGAGACTAGAAACATCAAGTTTCATAATGTGATCGCCCAAATTTCTGCCTCGTGTGTAACTGGGCATAAGGCGTGTATTTGCCAAAGAGGACATGGAATGATCCGTCTGTATAATAGGCCAAAGCTGTTTGGCCCGGCGGGTCACCCTGGTGCTGGCCGTGGTATATTTATTTACCATGGCCAATCTAGGGTTGACCTGTTGGAGTGAGGCACTTGTCTGTCTGAGTAGTTCCATACGTGATATACTGAGAACCTTGGACCGTGAGACCTGTAATTCTCTCATCGGGTATCCCCTTTGAGCAAACTTAGCTAACATACTGTCAAGGGCTACTTCCGTCTCCTCCGGATCTGAGGTGATCCGTCTGACACGCAAAAATTGCGAGTAGGGAAGGCCCTTCCTAAGTGACAGTGGGTGAAAACTTTATATATATATAGTCCATGGAAACAGCCCGGCACTCCGTTGTCCCCGATGGGGTATCGCTCTGGTGCCCTCCTAGGGGTATGGTAGCCCCAATATGCAGAATGGAGGGGAACGGCGGCACTCAGAGACTTTCACATCCAGGTAAATCAAAATAGAAAGTGCATTTATTGGTCAACGTTTCGGGGGACGGACCCCCTTCCTCAGGACACTGCAAACTAGTGACAATAATACAGAACACAACTTAAATACCTTACCAATCCCGGGTACCTCCGGCTGTCTCCGCGTCCACGCCGTCCGGAGTGTGGAACCCGCACTTTCCGGCAACGTGCGTCAAGCGGCGCCCGGAAGTCGCATCATCCAACCACACGGGCCCGTTGATGACGCGGCGGCAGCCAAAGGAACACCAGGTTACTATGGAGACGCGGCGCACCCTCGCGACGCTGCGCCCTTTCAAGTGACACTGACAATATAAAAACAATATAACAACTGGTGACATGGATGTATAGCATCAAATATACAATAAATGTTAAAACAAACAAAAGACGTGAAAAAGTGAATAGAAATACATGATGCATAAACGCACAGATTGACAATCAACAACAACCCTGCATAACCATTGTCATGGCAACCATGATCATATCCAGACCACACTGATTCTCAACCATAAATACCTTGAATCAGAGTGTCTGGATCTGTTACATAACATATATTTCGTGCTAGATTGATCGAATGCCGTCTACCAAGACCTAGAACCTACACCTAATCTCACTGAGTACCGGGAGGGCATAGGCCGTTTATAATCACTATATGTTTTATACGAAGGGTATCATTTAACAAGATATATATGGCCCACGCATCTAAGATAAATGAAGATTAGGTAGATTGTGGATATTATATTTTATTATATTCATTTTTAGATATTTTGGGTTATAGACCACTAAAATTTAAAAATAAAGTTAACTTCAAACAGAAAATTTATGCGTGGACTACACAGACACATTAGGCAGCAGCCACCACTCCTGGATGGCTGAAATCAAGCCCATCTAGAGAAAGCACTGTAGATTAAGTTGTTCATTGAGACCTCTGGGGTGGATGGTATCTAGTATAAGAAAAAGCTTGGTGGTGGGATTATCTTCTACTGTAGGAGGCACCAACAATAATCTTGCCTAGGGCATGAAATTGCTCAGGAATGGCCCTGGTGGCTTGTCACACAGCTCACCCATTGTCTTGCTCTGTCTGCCTAGCGATGTGTCATGCTGACGTCACACCACGTGCCCTCCCTCCCCGCCCCGCACTGTCCTCCAGTGCTCAGTCTCTCCACTCCACGTGTGTGCCCTGCCCTGCCATTGCTGACACACAGCAGAAGGACTCTGAGCCGCCACTGGAGCAGGACAGAGGACGGTGGTGGACTGGACACAGGCAGCTGAGCTGAGCCTGCCTGATTCAGAGTGAGACAGTAGACTTGGCCACTCACTGTGTGCTGCAGCCAGGGAAAGAGAGGGGTTCAGGCATTATAATGTGTGTGTGTGCTACCCTTCTCTCTCTCTCTCTCTATATATATATATATATATATATATATATATCGCGAAAAGGAGGGAAAATACTGCGCCAGAGATGAAAATACAATCCTTTTTTAACCCAACAAGTATGGCTGGAATATATTAAACTCCCTATGTATAGGGCGTCAGCTGGTCCCCCAAATGAAACCGGGATGGTAAATCCCTGAAATAATTAAGTTTATAAAGAAAGGGATGGGGGGTAGCGACCAATGGTGTCTATAAATAATTACAAGATATTTAAAAAATATATAAACATTTATTTAAAAATAATTTTTACATTTTTTAAACAAACTTTTTCTAAAAAATGGGATAAAAAGCATATACACATATACATAGAATAATAAAGTGCAAAAGTATTAAAGTGCTTATCTGAGTCAGAGGTCACTTAGATGGCCAACGCGTTTCGTCACACAGACTTCATCAAGGGGTAAAGGCAGACTGGGACAGGGCTTACATTTATACTGGTACTACTCATAACTCAATTGTGACATCACGTCCTGCTATTTAAAAAAGCATTAATGCTAGGTTACTGAATTCTCGTAATATATAACTTCCTCCCTCTTTGGGCATATGCTATATATATATATATAGATATGAAAAACTAGTGTTTTTATATAAGAAAAAGTGTAAATAACCACTTAAAAAGTCCATTATATGTAGATTCGCGGCATTTCCGCCACACTTCCGGTATCCGAGTGAATTGGAGTCTCGGGCGCGTCACTTCCGCACCACTTCCGGATCGGTACTGCGCATGTGTGCGCTGTTAACTGGTGTTTTCATTGGAGCTCAAAGTTTCCCAGTAGTTTCATTTGCTGCTGCGGTGGCCATTTTACATTAGATATCCCTATACAGTTCATAGCGGCGGCCATTTTATTGTAGCTTGCGGTGACCATAACATGCGACATGTTTCATTGTTCACATGCGGTTTCCATGGAGATTAAAGAAAGAGAGAAAACTCGATTTAATCTTTTGTATAAAACGGTTGTTAGTGCAATTCTTAGTACACTAGATCAGAATGGGTATATATAGAGATAATATGACTTCAACTAGAACATATATCCTGATATGTATACAAATAAAGGGAAAAAATGAATATTTAGAGAATTTAAAAAAAGGGAATATTATATGAAAAATATGTATAGAAAATAATTGTATAGAAATGAATAGGTAAATATAGATATATATATTCGGATAAAAATATATCATATACAATCATGAGATTTGAGTTTTTAAATAAATAGTACTTTTTAAAAAAAATAGTAATAAGTGATGGTGCCAATTTTTTTTTAAAAAGTACTATTTATTTAAAAACTCAAATCTCATGGTTGTATATGATATATTTTTATACGAATATATATATCTATATTTACCTATTCATTTCTATACAATTATTTGATCTAATGTACTAAGAATTGCACTAACAACCGTTTTATACAAAAGATTAAATCGAGTTTTCTCTCTTTCTTTAATCTCCATGGAAACCGCATGTGAACAATGAAACATGTCCCATGTTATGTTCACCGCAAGCTACAATAAAATGTCCGCCGCTATGAACTGTATAGGGATATCTAATGTAAAATGGCCGCTGCAGCAGCAAATGAAACTACTGGGAAACTTTGAGCTCCAATGAAAACACCAGTTAACAGCGCACACATGCGCAGTACCGATCCGGAAGTGGTGCGGAAGTGACGCGCCCGAGACTACAATTCACTCGGATACCGGAAGGGTGACGGAAATGCCGCGAATCTACATTTTATGGACTTTTTAAGTGGTTATTTACACTTTTTCTTATATAAAAACACTAGTTTTTCATATCTATATATATATAGCATATGCCCAAAGAGGGAGGAAGTTATATATTACGAGAATTCAGGAACCTAGCATTAAGGCTTTTTTAAATAGCAGGAAGTGATGTCACAATTGAGTTATGAGTAGTACCAGTATAAATGTAAGCCCTGTCCCAGTCTGCCTTTACCCCTTGATGAAGTCTGTGTGACGAAACGCGTTGGGCATCTAAGTGACCTCTGACTCAGATAAGCACTTTAATACTTTTGCACTTTATTATTCTATGTATATGTGTATATGCTTTTTATCCCATTTTTTAGAAAAAGTTTGTTTAAAATTTTTTTCAATTATTTTTAAATAAATGTTTATATATTTTTTAAATATCTTGTAATTATTTATAGACACCATTGGTCGCTACCCCCCATCCCTTTCTTTATAAACTTAATTATTTCAGGGATTTACCATCCTGGTTTCATTTGGGGGACCAGCTGACACCCTATACATAGGGAGTGTTAATATATTCCAGCCATACTTGTTGGGTTAAAAAAGGATTGTATTTTCATCTGTGGCGCAGTATTTTCCCTCCTTTTCGCGATTTCTACTGGTAATAGTAATTACTGCAGCCTGGGAAATAATCCTACATTATTAACATGTTACGAAACTGAGATCGAACAACAAAGAGAAATAACTGGTGTCAAAAAATATTTAATGAGAAAAAACCTAATAGTGAACTCTCCCCACCATGTGACTTAGATGATTTGTTCTGGGGAATAGAGAGACTCCTCACTAAAGAAGTTAAAACGTGGTGGGATATAAAAGGTTTAGAGCATTATATATCAGTAGACAGAATACCAAGAGGTCTGAGGATTGCTAAACAACCCACATTTGGCAATCTTGATACAAACTTTTTAGAAAAATGGGATAGAGTATTGCATAATTGTTCCATAGACTTGATGAAACTCCTAGTTGAGGAGAAGAAAAAATGTCTATCAGAATTGGAGAACAGTATTAAAAATAAAGAGGCAGAACTGGAACCTTTCAAAGATAAAGAAGATTATAACATCAACGAGAAAGTTCTCAATAAAAAATTGGAACGAATAGAAGAAGAGGTCACCAAAGCAAAGAGAAAAAGTTTCTCAGGGACAAGAACGATTATGAACAAGGACGAGTCAAGAATTGGTGTAGATTTGGAGCAACAGGACAACTAAATGACAGACCAAACAGATCATATTGGAAAACAGTACCAACAAAGGGAAAACCGAGACGGAATTCAGACGTGACAACACCAAGTACAAAGACATCAAATAGATTCACAGCCTTACAGAGATTGGGGTCAAACAACGACCAGGCTTTTTTATCCCAACGATTAGGAACAAGGCCAAAAGAAGTAATGAGGTACACACTGAAAGAGGATTACCGACCAGCATCCCCACTAAAAAGACGTTATACAGAGGGAGAGGAAAACGGGGCGGTAGGAGGGAGAGAAACCAAGAAAAGTACGTTATTACTACTGATCTAAGAGAAAAGGGGATATTTAATTTGTCGAGACATACACTAACCAGAGGTATCCTTACTGAATAAGGGCCTCACCTTTGCACCCACGGGAGGTCTTAATAAATTCGAGACATTTATTGATTTAAATAAATTTGTAAGGAAACTGACTCTCAAAAGACACTTTCTCAGAAAGGAAGACGCCATCATCAGCAACTATAATGACGAGTCTAAATCAGGTCTCAAACCGACTTCGAAATATTATCCGCTAGAATCCAAAGGAAGCAATCTGAACATTTTTTATGAACTGGTAAAAAAAGATCTTTGCGAAACCAAACAGGAGAAAATAAGGGAGAAAAATATCACTAACCGAGAGAGTGAAGCTCTGAAAAATCTGCAAAAGAATAAGGGCATAGTTATAAAACAAGCTGATAAAGGGGGGGGGGGGCTGGTCATAATGGACCGTGACAAATACACTAAAGAAGCATTGAGGCTGTTGGGGGATACAACCTCTTATGAAAAACTCACAGGTGACCCGAAGGATGCATTTGTCGAGGAACTACGAGCATTATTACTCCACGGCCTACGCACGGACACCATCTCTAAAAGTGAATTCCAATATTTAATGAGATCAGACCCCACAACCCCTATATTTTACTACTTGCCCAAAATTCACAAAGATCAGTCTAACCCACCAGGAAGACCAATAGTGGCGGGCATTGATTCGCTCACTTCAAATTTATCCGAATACGCTGATGTTTTCCTAAATGCCTATGTCAAAGAACTACCATCCTATCTTAAAGATACCACCCCTGTACTAAATTTATTGAAAGATCTTGAATGGAAAGACACATACATGTGGGCCACAATAGACGTACAGTCACTGGTATCCGTTCACATGGTCGACCATGTTATGGTCGACAGTCATTAGGTCGACCACTATTGGTCGACATTGACATGGTCGACATGGACACATGGTCGACACATGAAAATGGTCGACACATGAAAGGTCGACACGTGAAAAGGTCGACATGAGTTTTTAACTTTTTTTCTTTTGGGGAACTTTTCCATACTTTACGATCCACATGGACTACGATTGGAACGGTAAATTGTGCCGAGCGAAGCGAAGGCACCATGCCCGAAGCATGGCGAGCGAAGCGAGCCATGCGAGGGGACGCGGTGCACTAATTGGGGTTCCCAGTCACTTTACGCAAAAAACGACACCAAAAAAAGTTAAAAAAACTCATGTTGACCTTTTCATATGTCGACCTTTCATGTGTCGACCATTTCATGTGTCAACCATGTGTCCATGTCAATCATGTCAATGTCGACCAATAGTGGTCGACCTAATGACTGTCGACCATAACATGGTCGACCATTCATACGGGAACCACAGTCACTATATACTTGCATAGAACACGAGAAGGGGTCACAGCATTTAGAGTGTTGTTAGACAAAGATGTCTCACTGACAGCCATTCACAAAGATTTTATATGTAATATTATGTATTTTATCCTCCAACACAGCTATTTTAAATTTCTGGATCATTTTTATTTACAACGTTGTGATACAGCGATGGGCACGGTTTTTGTGCCCAGTTTTGCCAACCTTTTTATGGGATGTTGGGAGGAATCATATATATATAACAACCAGGATTTTAAGAGTCATATTATTTATTTTTTTAACAACGTTACATAGATGATATTTTAATAATTTGGGATGGTACGGTTGAATACTTTTACAACTTTTTAGACTTCCTTGGTAGTAATGAGATGAATCTTGCATTCACATCTAACATAAACAAAAAGTCAATAGAATTTTTAGATCTGGTCCTGACGGGGGAAAACGGTTCTATTGCAACCAAGAACTTTTTAAAACAAGTTGATACAAACAGTAACCTCCACTATAGAAGCAACCACTTCAAGCTCTGGAAAAACAATATCCCCTTTTCTCAATTCAAAAGGAACTGCAGTAACCAGGTAGAATGTGATGAACAACTGGAATTATATAGCAACCGATTCAAAGAAAAAGAATATCCAGACTCAATTTTAGAAGAAGCCATGAGTAAAGCTAAAGCCTTGGAAAGATCAAAACTCCTGGAGTAAAAACAGAGAGAAAATAAAAAGAAAGACTGTACGGCGTTCATTACAACATACAATCATCACGAGGCGTCCATCAGAAATTCACTTAATGACCATTGGGGAATTTTACTAATGGACCCAATTCTTAAAGAACTCTTACCTCCGCGTCCTGAAATTATTTTTAGAAAAACGCGAAACTTAAAAGACATTTTGGCCCCAAGTATGTTACCCAATAAACAAGGGGAGGGTTGGTCATTTCCTAAATGCACAGGGTCACATAATTGTGGTAGATGCAATGTATGCAGGTTCCTACATCCGGTTAGAAGGACATTTACGGATTCAGAAAAACGAAAGAATACAAAATTAAAGACTTTATTAACTGCAACACTCAATCTGTCATCTACTTACTGGAATGCGATTGTGGAAAGCAGTATGTCGGAAAAACTAAAAGACCCTTAAAAATGAGGATACAAGAACATATCCAAAACATAAAAAACAAGGTGGAATCTCATGCTGTATCGAAGCACTTCAACCTTATACACAAGTCCAATCCGGAATCTCTCACCTTCAAAGCCATTGAATTGGTGAAACTGGGAGAAAGAGGCGGCGATTTAGCCAATAAACTTTCACGAAGAGAGATGTTCTGGATTTTCCAGTAACAGACACTGCATCCAATGGGATTTAATGAAAACTACGAAATTGCTCCGTTTTTATGAAGAAACCTTATAATGGAGAATGTACAGTATTACGTACCCCATCCTAATTCCCTTACCCCACTTTCTTCACTACTCACTCCCCACTAATTATCCTATCCCGTATCACAATACTATACCCTAAGACACAGGTACGGTTAATTAATCACCATATTTCAGTCTTTATCTTAATTTATTACACCCTAAGACACAGGTACGGTTAATAAATCACCATATTTTAGTCTATATTTTAGTTCATTAGAGGACAATATAGGCACGGTTAAAGAACTTCTCTACAGTCAAACCACACTGGAAAGGCCCAAGCTCGACCGAACTTGGAAGCGAAGCAGTGTTGGGCCTGATCAGTACCAGCAAGGGAGACCACCTGGGAAGATCAGGTACTGTAAACGAAACCCAAAATACCAAATGAGCTGTCTCTATGTCCTAGACAAGGTATATATATGCACTAATACACTGCATAGCTCCTAGAGGCACAGTAATAGAAGGTCACACTCACTATATTATTGGATTAATAATCGTAATCATTATGGCACCATCACTTATTACTATTTTTTTTAAAAAGTACTATTTATTTAAAAACTCAAATATCATGGTTGTATATGATATATTTTTATACGAATATATATATCTATATTTACCTATTCATTTCTATACAATTATTTTCTATACATATTTTTCATATAATATTCCCTTTTTTTAAATTCTCTAAATATTCATTTTTTCCCTTTATTTGTATACATATCAGGATATATGTTCTAATTGAAGTCATATTATCTCTATATATACCCATTCTGATCTAATGTACTAAGAATTGCACTAACAACCGTTTTATACAAAAGATTAAATCGAGTTTTCTCTCTTTCTTTAATCTCCATGGAAACCGCATGTGAACAATGAAACATGTCGCATGTTATGGTCACCGCAAGCTACAATAAAATGGCCGCCGCTATGAACTGTATAGGGATATCTAATGTAAAATGGCCGCAGCAGCAGCAAATGAAACTACTGGGAAACTTTGAGCTCCAATGAAAACACCAGTTAACAGCGCACACATGCGCAGTACCGATCCGGAAGTGGGGCGGAAGTGACGCGCCCGAGACTACAATTCACTCGGATACCGGAAGTGTGGCGGAAATGCCGCGAATCTACATATAATGGACTTTTTAAGTGGTTATTTACACTTTTTCTTATATAAAAACACTCGTTTTTCATATCTATATATATATAGCATATGCCCAAAGAGGGAGGAAGTTATATATTACGAGAATTCAGGAACCTAGCATTAAGGCTTTTTTAAATAGCAGGAAGTGATGTCACAATTGAGTTATGAGTAGTACCAGTATAAATGTAAGCCCTGTCCCAGTCTGCCTTTACCCCTTGATGAAGTCTGTGTGACGAAACGCGTTGGGTATCTAAGTGACCTCTGACTCAGATAAGCACTTTAATACTTTTGCACTTTATTATTCTATGTATATGTGTATATGCTTTTTATCCCATTTTTTAGAAAAAGTTTGTTTAAAAAATGTTAAAATTATTTTAAAATAAATGTTTATATATTTTTTTAAATATCTTGTAATTATTTATAGACACCATTGGTCGCTACCCCCCATCCCTTTCTATCTATCTATATATATATATATATATATATATATATATATATATATATACATACTAGCCCAGTGGGCGGTGCTAGACATGCCCAGTATGTGATGCTAGACACGCCCAGTAGGTGGTGCTAGTCACGCCACTCCAGTCGTGCGCCCCCTAATAAAATGTGCTGCGCACGCCTATGGGCGGCGCCACCGATAGTACTGGTGCAGAAGAGCGGCTAGATGAAGTACTGCTGTAGCACTCAGTCAGGGCATGCTGACCATACCATGCACCCACAGGAACACTGCGTCCTTTGCTATACTGTCACAGTATAGCAGAGGACGCAGTGTTCCCATGGGTGTATGGTATGGTCGGCATGCCCTGACTGAGTGCGGCAGCGGCGCCTCTCTTGTGTGACTGTCGTCAGTGCAGGTATGCGACTGCCATGGCACTGGACTGCCTTCAGGGGCCGCCGCTCCACCTGCACCCAGTCACACTATGCTGCATCTATCCCCCCCCCCCCGGTGCTGTAGATCTGAGTCACCCAACCCCTCAAACGACTCCAGCACCCTCTCTCCTCCAGCAGCACTGCACAACGCTCCATGGGCGTGAAGCAGAGGTCGGCCTTTGCATCTCCTAACTGGGCACATGTTCCAGGAGTGCCCTTCTTGACTCATCCCTAGTTACCTCCAGCCTAGCAGCCGCGGCACAATGGTGCTGCGTGGGCGTTGACACACTGATCCTTCGCTGACCTCCTCTTCGGCCTGTGCCTCTACGGTCCTCCCTCTTTGACACCCCAAGCTTGACTAGACATAGAGCGGTGAGTCACCAAAGGGCCCTGTGACCTCCTGCCCCCCATCCCCCTGTGTGTTGACCCTGCACCATGCCTTATGTGTGTGTATGTGCCACTCTCTTCCCCCCCTCAACCTGGTGTGTGGTCCCCTGTGTGTGAGTCACCTTGTGCCCTCTTGCCCTTCCCCCCCTGTGTGAGGCCCCCTGTACCCCCTCCCTAAGGTGTGTGTCATCCTCAACCGCCCTCACCCTGGTGTGTGGCCCCGTGTGTGTGTGTGTGTGTGTGTGTGAGTGTGTGTGTGAGACGCCTTGTGCCCTACTGCCCCCCACCCCTCTGTGTGTGGCCCCCTGAACCCTCCACCTTGTGTATGTGGCACCCACTAACCCCTTCACCCTGGTGTCTGGACCCCTATGCCCACTGACTTTGTGCGTCACCCTGTGCCCCCCTACCGTGTGTATGACATTTTGCGCCCCCCGTGTGTGGTGCACTGTGCGTCCCCTGCTCCTGTGTTTGTGACACCCTGAGCCCCCATCCCCCCCATGTTTAATGCATTTTGCACCCTCTGCACCTCTGCGTGTGTGGCACCCTGTAATTTTTACTATTTACTATTTTTTGTTTCTTTTTTATTGGCTCTTGTGTATACTTAATAAAATTTTAATTATCATTATTTAATATATTTGTATCCATTCTTTTTGTGCTCTCTCCTTGTGTTTTTTTTTTAATTTTATGTTGTTGGGGTGGGCTATCCCTTGTTGAAATTGGGTCGTAGTACTCTGTGTATGGGGGCATTATGTGTAAAACGCCATTAATAATGTGTGGCATATGTGTAAGGGCCATTACTGTGTGTCAATATGTGTATAAGGGCATTACTAATGTGTGGCAATATGTCTATAAGGACATTACTTATGTGTGGCATTATTTGTATAAGGTGCACTACTGTGTTATGTAACATGTAGAAAGGGCACTACTGTGTGGTGTAATGTGAATATGGAATAATACGCTGTGGTATAATGTGAATAAGAGGCACTACTGTGAGGAGTAATGTGCATATTGTAAAGGGATACTACTATGTGATGTAACCTGAATACGGGGCACTATCGTGTGATATAATGTAAATAAGGTTGCACTACTGTGTGACATCATTTGACTTGGGGGTACTATTGTGTACCCACGCCCCTTCCCAGCAAGAACATGCTTCTTTTTCAGGGTGCTCGCTGAAGGCACACGCTATTCCTATTTAAAATATATGGGGTGGGGGTACCAATACTCTTACTGGCACAGGGCACCAAAGTGAAGACTGCTATGAGGGGAGATGGTGATGGGAAATTGGGGCAGGGTAAGAACCCAAAATCTAACTCTCTCTGCACATGTTATATCTGCCTCCCCTGCAGTGCACATGGTTTTGCCCATTAGCTAACAAACTTGCTACTGCGATCAGGTCTGAATTAGGCCCATTATGTGTAAAGTGTACTACTATTGTGGGCATTGTGTGTAAGGGGCACTACTACGGTGGGAATTGTGTATAAGGGGCACTACTGTGGGCATTGTATCTAAGGGGCACTACTGTGTGGCATAACATGCAAAGAGGGAACCATTGTGTAGTGCAATGTGAATAAATGGCACTACTGAGTGATGTAACCTCATCTGGTACGCTTGTGGACAGGATGAAAAATACATAGACCTGGTGTTTTTGTGGGAACCCTACTCTGAACTTTAGGACTCTGAATCACCCCCATTTTGTGTCATCTCTTCTAGGGGGAGACTATTCCACCCTGGGTAATCCTACGCTGTGCGCCCAAGATGGTTGCCGCACCTGGTACCTTGTGAGGGTAGAATACACAACCCTTGGAAGTTATTACCCAAAATGCCTACAACAATCATACATTATGCTTCTGTGTGATTGAGGTTTTCTTTTATATCTGTGTGGCTTATCTATTGCTGTATTACTTAAATCTTCTGTATTATGTGCATTGTTTTTGATGTCTGTAAAGCGCCTCGAGTCCTGTTGGAGAAAGAGCGCTATATAAGTAAAATAATAATAATAATAATAATAATAATAATAAGGGGCATTACTATGTGGTGTAATATAAATCAGGGGGTACTATTATGTGACCACGCTGCGTCTTTCTGAGATCAATGTCCCATTATACTTATATGAAGTTTGGGAAGTAGAGCACTCATTTTTAGTTTGGAGGGGGGTGTCAAAAACACTAGCACTGGCAATGGCTCCGAGGAGGGGGGGGGGGGGGGTAGGTGGTGGAGTAAGTAAGTTCCCCCACCTCTCAAGGACCACTTTAAGCCCTGTATAGGATCCCCAGCTTAGGGCTCCTCTCCCCTATCAAAGCCCCATGTTTATACAGTTAGTCTTGTTTCCACTACCATAGTACGTGGGGACCTTACAAAATGTTGCTATTGGTTCCACTGATGTCTAGGTACAGTACATCCCTATCTTCAACTATGTAAGCTTCAAGTGGTGGGAAACTTTACATTGGAAGCAGATAACTTCATGAATGGAGGTTCCCGGCCAAAGTCCAACAAAGGACCAGTGACTGTGCTTAATGGGTTTTCCTCCTCTTTCCAAGCAGGCACATGGCAAAGGGACTGTGCAATTTGGCTGAGTTACAGGGTTGTGCAGTATGGCAGGTGTTCTGCAGTTTATGTAGCAGACAATGGAGCTGTGTAGTATGGCCGGCAATGGGTCGTGGACTAAAGAGGTCTTCTACACTAATATAGGCCTTTTAAGCCTTTGAGAGTATATACACATATTTAACAACTTTTACCAGCGATATTCTCTGTATTTCAAAGTTTGTCCTGGAAATGGTGATATAATGTTATTATAACAGTATAATGTTAATTGTTCTGTATGTTGGCTGAAGATCCCAGATGTCTTATGTTAATCTGTGCGAGTTTTCATGCAAATATGATATGGGCTGAATTAGGTATCACCCTACAATATTTCTGCTTTCACTGCATGAACGTGGGTCCATGTTTTAAAACCAAACCATTGTATTACAGCTGAGAGGTGTAGTGATCTACAGATGTAGCCATGCTCATCTTACTGCGATACAGCATGGACTGTTTGCAGCCACTGATCACTTAATTAATTCCATTAGTAATTTAATGGAGTGATCGCCGGCTGCGAATAGTCACAGCCCGACATGCCAAGCAGCAAGCCATGTTGCAGCATCTGTATATCTGCGACTATAATATATTTATATAACACTATACAGCTATGTCCAAGAGAACATTACACATATAAGGCCTGATTCAGAGCCTTACGCAATTTGCTTTTAAATACAAATGTAAAATGCGCAGGAAATATAAAATGATTGCATGTTACTACCTCTGCAGCACTGGGACAAATGTGAGATCTGACAATCTCTGCCCTGCAAATAACAGGAATATGACAGGAGATGGCTATAATGTGAATACTGGGAATGATTTAGAGATGATGCTAATGATATCACAGCTGCAATCCTGGTTACTGACCACTAGAGGTGTCTCAGATTCGCCGCTTGTGTACAAGACGCAGCCGTTGGACGCGCATCAGTATGGTTGTGCAGCATGACCAACGGAACTGAGACACTGGAGCTATTCTGACTGCATATGGGAACACAGTCACATGACACACCTACACAACACCATTCATACACATCACACTAAATGGTATACCGAGAGTATATAATAAAGAGATGATAAATCATTAGTTGCATTTCCCCCCGATAACTCTGACTTTTTATCACTACATTACACTACAATAGAAAAATGTATCAAAGAAATTTACTAGAAATCTCTTACAGGCTCACATAATAGCCCTGGTCTATAAAGGGAAAACACTTTACTGCTATCACTTTACTTCTGCGTCCGGACATGGCTTCCTCAATGCATGTGAGTAGTCATTGGACCCTGCATGCACAAGTGTTAGTTACCAGGGAGGTATTGTTCCGATTTTTTTCTATAATAAAATGCAAACATGTACTGTAGCTTACAGGCTGCAGTGGCTGACATCATCTAAAGATTGCATTAGCTATTGTAAGATATGCTTTTCAAAAGGCCCCCATACACTAGAGCGACATCGTGCCTTTTAGCATGATATCAACGCATTGGGCCAACGTATCGCGAGTAAGTGGACCACATCGTGTGTGGTCCACTTATGATTAGGATCTGAGGTGCGCTCTTGTCAGTCATAAGCAGGGTTTTCAGATCTTATGTGCAGCAGGTAAGATCAGGCCCTGTCGCTAGCGATAATGTGCTTTAACGTGCGATACCTCGTGAAAGTGTATGGGGGCCTTAAGCTTGATACATTGGGCATTTCCGCAGTCTCCATAGAAAGCTATAACTAAGGGAATGCTGCAGATATCGATACATTCAAATGTATTCTCATACATCTAGCCTCAATACACCATGTATCACAAGATGCCTGTCGTGAGTGAGTGACATGATGGTACTGGCACGGGATGCAGAGGACACCGTGCTGATTAATTTGATATATGACACTTGTATATTGTGTGTGCCTGAGTCTGTATATGGAGCAAAAAATAACTTGCATTGGAAAAAAGCTGCTGCAGCTGCATTGTAGAACTATATGTACAGACTGAGAGACTCAGTCACACACAGGGGACCTACTTTAATTCATGTTTGTATGCAATGACCGATGTTCACGCAAGAAAGCGATTATTGGCAAACTGCCCATGTGTTGCTATCACAATGTGCATGCGCGACGGTGCTTCTGTAAGGATGTGCCCTGTGGGCACATCCATGTTGCTGTCCCTAGCTGGTGACAGCGCTGGGGCAGCTTGTCTGTCCCCAGCGCTTGGTGCGTGGCGGCGGGTGTCCGGTGCAGGGATTACCTTTTTCCCTGCACCGGACCAGAGACTTCAGGGGCGTTTGAATCTTGGCGTCCTCCGGGAGCCAATCGCGGCTCCCGGAGCGGCAGCCAATCTGAGAGTGACGCGGCGAGCCAATCGGCGCTCGCCGCGTCATAGGCCCCGCCCACGGCGTCTGACGTCAGACGCCGGGCGGGAGCCTGAAGAAAAGGCCGCGCCGAAGAGCGGGGAAGGAGAGAAGGAAAACGACGGGCGAGGGAAGGAGAGACCGCGTGCGCGGAAGAGCGCGGAAGACGCCGCAGGAAGAAGACGACGACGGCCGCGGGGAGAAGAGCTCCGGTGGCCGCTGAAGAGGCCGGAAGACGTCGGGCCCAGGGAAGGAGATGTCCAGCGGCGGCTGGACGCGGAGCAGCGGAGGCGATGCCGCTGGCCAGGACGGGTCAGCGGCAGAAGAGAGTGCCGGAGACCCCGCGGATCAGGTGAGGCAAACTTCACCCCCTCCCCTCTTCCTCCCTCGACCACCAGGGACGGGCATTAGGCCCGAGGGCACGATTCAGGCACTAGGCCTGTGGCGCAGCTAGGAGTTTGGGGGCCAATATTTGAGTAGGTGGTTTGGGCCTTAGGCCCAAGCCACCCTACCCCTGTGGCACCAGTTAGGCGGGCACTAGGCCCGGGGGCAAATCAGGCAATAGGCCTGCGGGGCATTAGAGGGCGTTAGGCCCTAGTGTATTTGTGGCCAATTAGGGATACGATAAGGTGACCTTGGGCACAAGGCCCAGGTCACCCAACGGGCAGCATGTTAGGCGGGCGCTAGGCCCGTGGGCGAAGTCAGGCCTCCGGCATGTGTGCAGTTAGGGGGCGCTAGGCCCAGTGAATAAGAGCCCCCGAGGTGAGTACAGGTGGCCCTGGGCACTAGGCCCAGGCCACCCCGAGGTATTTAGGAAGGCAGAGCTGAGGCCCACATGAGGGAAGGCGCAGGAGGTGGGTAGGCCGTGCGGTGCCCACCCCCTTCCAGCGGCAGATAGGGATTAAAAAGGGACAGCACCGTTTTATATTGTATTTCCGATGTGTGTTGTTACCGTGCAGGGCGAATTGCTGTTAGAATGTTTGTGCATAGTTATGTCGCACCACACCCACAGAGCTAGTTTGAGGGCTCTGCCGTTATAGTTAGTGTAAGGTGTGACACTAGGTCTAGTTAGGCCCTGCACGGCTGTTCCTTTCTTTTGCCTCCTTACAGGGACCTGTACTGGAGAAGATCGGAGTACCGGAGTGTAAGACGGTGAGTAACCACGGTCTGAGTGTTTGGTTGTGTTTCTTTCTATCTCCCTTCCTTCAGGGCAACGGTGAGCCTTGCACGGCTGTGCAAGGCGGAATTTCCACCTGGTGCGAAAGTGCCGATAGGTGAAATTCGGGCTCTGAGGCGGACGCCAATGATGACCCCCACCTAGCCCGAAAGCACTATTTTTCAGAGGTCGGAGGGCGTTTCGGTCCACAGGTAGGAGGACGGCACTCAGCAATCTCTTTCCTCCTAGGTCGTCGTGTCCGGGTCCGACGGAAGAGTTGCCAGGTCCGTTGAATGTTCCGGTACCTGAAGGTGAGAGAGAGCGGTGCCTGGTGAGTACAGAGTCTACACCTGCACGGCAGCAGGCACCACACGCGTACCGCAGCCGCGCCTCTCACACTTGGCGTAGTCGGCAGGATCGTGCCCTCGGGCCTAATGCCCGTCCCTGAAAGTGTGAGAGGCGCGGCTGCGGTACGCGTGTGGTGCCTGCTGCCGTGCAGGTGTAGACTCTGTACTCACCAGGCACCGCTCTCTCTCACCTTCAGGTACCGGAACATTCAACGGACCTGGCAACTCTTCCGTCGGACCCGGACACGACGACCTAGGAGGAAAGAGATTGCTGAGTGCCGTCCTCCTACCTGTGGACCGAAACGCCCTCCGACCTCTGAAAAATAGTGCTTTCGGGCTAGGTGGGGGTCATCATTGGCGTCCGCCTCAGAGCCCGAATTTCACCTATCGGCACTTTCGCACCAGGTGGAAATTCCGCCTTGCACAGCCGTGCAAGGCTCACCGTTGCCCTGAAGGAAGGGAGATAGAAAGAAACACAACCAAACACTCAGACCGTGGTTACTCACCGTCTTACACTCCGGTACTCCGATCTTCTCCAGTACAGGTCCCTGTAAGGAGGCAAAAGAAAGGAACAGCCGTGCAGGGCCTAACTAGACCTAGTGTCACACCTTACACTAACTATAACGGCAGAGCCCTCAAACTAGCTCTGTGGGTGTGGTGCGACATAACTATGCACAAACATTCTAACAGCAATTCGCCCTGCACGGTAACAACACACATCGGAAATACAATATAAAACGGTGCTGTCCCTTTTTAATCCCTATCTGCCGCTGGAAGGGGGTGGGCACCGCACGGCCTACCCACCTCCTGCGCCTTCCCTCATGTGGGCCTCAGCTCTGCCTTCCTAAATACCTCGGGGTGGCCTGGGCCTAGTGCCCAGGGCCACCTGTACTCACCTCGGGGGCTCTTATTCACTGGGCCTAGCGCCCCCTAACTGCACACAGGCCGGAGGCCTGACTTCGCCCACGGGCCTAGCGCCCGCCTAACATGCTGCCCGTTGGGTGACCTGGGCCTTGTGCCCAAGGTCACCTTATCGTATCCCTAATTGGCCACAAATACACTAGGGCCTAACGCCCTCTAATGCCCCGCAGGCCTATTGCCTGATTTGCCCCCGGGCCTAGTGCCCGCCTAACTGGTGCCACAGGGGTAGGGTGGCTTGGGCCTAAGGCCCAAACCACCTACTCAAATATTGGCCCCCAAACTCCTAGCTGCGCCACAGGCCTAGTGCCTGAATCGTGCCCTCGGGCCTAATGCCCGTCCCTGGTGGTCGAGGGAGGAAGAGGGGAGGGGGTGAAGTTTGCCTCACCGAGGCCTCACCTGATCCGCGGGGTCTCCGGCACTCTCTTCTGCCGCTGACCCGTCCTGGCCAGCGGCGTCGCCTCCGCTGCTCCGCGTCCAGCCGCCGCTGGACATCTCCTTCCCGGGGCCCGACGTCTTCCGGCCTCTTCAGCGGCCACCGGAGCTCTTCTCCCCGCGGCCGTCGTCGTCTTCTTCCTGCGGCGTCTTCCGCGCTCTTCCGCGCACGCGGTCTCTCCTTCCCTCGCCCGTCGTTTTCCTTCTCTCCTTCCCCGCTCTTCGGCGCGGCCTTTTCTTCAGGCTCCCGCCCGGCGTCTGACGTCAGACGCCGTGGGCGGGGCCTATGACGCGGCGAGCGCCGATTGGCTCGCCGCGTCACTCTCAGATTGGCTGCCGCTCCGGGAGCCGCGATTGGCTCCCGGAGGGCGCCAAGATTCAAACGCCCCTGCAGTCTCTGGTCCGGTGCAGGGAAAAAGGTAATCCCTGCACCGGACACCCGCCGCCACGCACCAAGCGCTGGGGACAGACAAGCTGCCCCAGCGCTGTCACCAGCTAGGGACAGCAACATGGATGTGCCCACAGGGCACATCTGCGACCCCGCTCACAATGATAACTTTGTCACGGGGAATTTAAGGGGAGTGGTTGGGAAAACGTAGACGTGTTATGTCCATTTTCAGGGCGGTCATATTCTGTTAGCAGTGTGATCGTACATACTGGGATCGTACGTGCTGAGTCGCTACTGCTGTGGCCATACACTAGCACTTAGCCCCTGATGTTCTCCGCTAATGTGTATGCAGTTGCGATTGAGATTGCTATGAATCCCATGGGTTTCTCTTTTCATTCCTGGGCAGTCGCTTCACTTGCTTACATTAGCAGCTCCATAGCCTAGAGAAACGTAATTGCAATTGCATGAACTCGTTCCAATATACAAGTGTATTATATCAAATTAATCAGCACAGTCTCCTGGTGCATCCTCGCTGCATTGCGTGGCAACTAAGACAGATTTTTGGCAAAAAGATACCCAACTCTAGAAGATTCTGATGCGACCAGGAGTGCCAAGAGGGGCTGTTTGGAGCCTCTGCAGCAATGATGTATGAGGACACATCGACTGTAACTTTTATTTCATTTTAGTTCTTGGTGATATCGATAGCTACAGTATCACTTCACTACCAAGATCTTTGCTGGGACATTGGTGCCGTTGTTCCAGGAAAAGGTTTTTTTGATATGACTTTTCATATGTCATATTATACAGCTAATACCTAAAAATTATTATAGACGTAGATTTTTCATCTCACTTTCCTTTGTTAATAATTTGTATGATTTTGCCAAAAACTAAAATGAAATAACAGTTATGTGTTAGCACAATGCGTCCAAACTAGCATAGCTAGAGGTCTAAATAGTAACACTGCACATCTGACAGCATATAGAGGGTCCCCCTGATATCTACGGCATACTCACCCCATCGGTGCCTGATCACCTGACAATTCTCTTTCTGCAAGAAGCCGGGAATGTGTGTTGTCTGCCTGGTTAAATGTCAAATTCTCGTGCATCCTCCAGAATAACCATTGATTAGGTGTCAAGGGATAAGTATCTCCCAGATGGCAAGGAGCCAAGGAGTGATTCTGGTACAGTAACAGTTTAGTTTTGGGGTTCCTCTTTAAGGTTCAGTCTTGTTCCAAACAATATGTTTGGAACAAGTTTTACCTGCATTTGTTCATAATCCATTCATAGGACTTGTTATAGGCTGGACATAATTTACACCCAAAATGTAGACGTAAATTGCATCCATAAAAAGTACACAGTTTGTATACTATATACATTTGCAGGTATCTTAAGAGAACTGTCTGGGTACATTCTACACAATTGTGTATATTTGAGAAAGATCCAGTGTCAAATGTATCAATTATTAGGTTTCGGACCTGATTATTTGATTTTTGTTTATCGCCTCTATTTGCCACAAAGTATCAAACACGTGGAGGGACAGGGCTCCCAAATGATGTTTTGCATTCCAGTGCTTGGAAAATCTGGCAGCTTTACAGCTGTCCTACACAGGGCTGGCACTACCCGCTCAGCACAGTGGAGGCGCTGGGATGGAGAGGCGCTCTGCTACCCTGCTGCTGTACACTGTGTTGCTGACTAGGTCTGCGTCTGTCATATTGTATTAGAGGCAGCGGCAATAACAGTATAAAGCACAGCTCATTGGCATAGGGAGTCATTCTGACCCATTTACACGCAGCGGTTCTTCACTGCGGTGTAAACAAGTCAGAACAGCAAGTGCGCGGTGGCCGCATTGTGCACGGGCGTCGCTGCCCATCACCAGGCAGCAGCTAGAACAAAGTAGAAAGTGATCGCTAGCGCGAACGCAAGAAGATTGACAGGGAGGAAGCATTCCGGGGCGTCTACTCACTGTTTTCCGGGGCGTGGAGATCCGAACACAGGCGGGTCTAGGTGTTTGGAGGGCGGATGTCTGACGTCAATCCCGGGACCTTCGTCGCTGGATCCATCACACAGGGTAAGTAGGTCTGACCCTGGTCTTGTTTTGCAGGAAACTTTTTTAGCATAGCAGGGCTGCACAAGCGATCGCAGCCCTGCTATGCTAAAATACACTCCCCCATAGGCGGCGTCAAGTTGATCGCATGAGCAGCAAAAAGTTGCTATGTGCGATCAACTCGGAATGACCACCATAGACAAGGTGGCCCGTCAACAGATGTTTCCACAGACAGTACCAGGGTAAGCAGCTCTAGAGCCACTCACACTGCACTGTGCAGGGTGAGCACAGGGACACACTACCCAGACACCGCTTTCATAGGGACCCCTTTCATAACACAGATGTGCTGCAGTTGTGGCTGACTGGCTGTGTTCAGTATGCTAAGAGTAGGCCCTTGCCTCCGATATCAGTCACCCAATCTATCCTTACACTCTGCCCCTTCTCTGCCCAAAGCTTCACCCCTTCCCAACATTAACTTATCACTAGTCTACTCTCCCTGAGTCTCTACCCCCTTCCCTCCTATAACATATCACGTTCACCACCCCTCTTCTCCCCAAGTCCCTTCCTCCTCCTCTCATCCACCCATGGGCTGTTTCCATCCTTTTGATCTCCGTAGTGTGCAGAGACCAGAGAGCCTTCAAGTTCTTCCAGCTGAGGTAAGTATATGGGGTGGGGGTGGGGGGAGGTGTCTGTTAATACCACTTGTAGATGGATTCGGGAGTGTATGAGTACTATGAGGGTATTTTAGTGTTATCACTGATGTGTACATTGAAGTTTGTGTCTTTAGGTTTTAGGCTGTAGTCAGGGCTGGAGCACTGTGCTCAGCAGAGTATGCAAGGCAGGGATGTGCCTGGCTGAGGAGGCGCTTTCCCCACATTGTTACCCTGCTATTGCTGCCAACTACTGTTGCACCTGTCAAACTGTATGACAGGCACCGGCAGCTTTAAGTGCGGCTCTTCCGGCATCAACTACCTCCCTCGCTCCTCTCTCCTCCTCCCCACTGCCTGCACCTGTATTCAGTGGTTCCGGGTGTGTGAAGCAGCTCTTTGGTCACCAGTCCACCCGACGCTAATCTCCCGTGTAAGTACCACACTCTCTCCTCCACTCCTGTGGACATTTGTGTAAGGGGCGCTACTACTGTGGGCATTATGTGTGGCACTACTACTGTAGGTGTTATGTGTAGGGGGCACCACTACTGTGGGCATTATGTGTGGCACTACTACTGTGGCCGTTATGTGTAAAGGGCATTACTACTGTGGGTGTTATTTATAAGGTGCACTACTAATGTGGTCGTTATGTGTAAGGGTCACTACTACTGTGGGAATTATATTAGGAACTACTAATGTGGGAGTTATGTGTAAGGGGCACTACTGTTGTGGACATTGTGTGTACATTATGTATATAATGGACACTACTGTGGTCATTGTGTATAAAGGGCATTACTATGCAGCGTGACGTGTATAAGTAGTACTACTGTGTAGTGTAACGTGAATAAGGGACATTACTGTGTAGTGCAATATGAATCAGGTGCACTATCTGTGGTGCAATGTGAATAAGATTGTGTTATTGTGTGGTGTAATTTGAATTAGGGTACTATTGTGTGGCCACGCCCCTTCCTTGTGAGACTACACTTCTTTTGGCTGTCCCTTTATTAAGTATGGAAGGGAGGGTGCAAATTTATCGTTTGCAGGGGAGGGGGGTGGGGTGGGGGTGTTGCCGAACACCCTAGCACCGGCCCTGGTCCTACATTTGGGTATTACTTAACATATGCAGATATGCTGCAACTGTTTCATGATAGTCTTACACACTTGAGGTTGGTTATGTCAAAACCAAAGCACTATAATGAATTGGAACCAAAACCGAAACAGTGGGGGTCCGCGCGCATTTTTGAGTCATGTTTGGAGAAAGAGCGCCATATAAATAAAATAATTCTAATTATTATCTTCTTTTATATATATATGGCACCACAAGGGATCTGCAGCTCCATTACAGAGTACATAAACAAATGAGCAAAACAAGAAATAAAGCACTTACAGTACAGTTTGAGACAGTATAGGACAAGTACAAGGTACAGTATATTCAGAAAACCAGGGATTAGGTGCTATCAAAGGGAGTACTGAGCATACAATAGTGTAAGTACAGAAAGAGAAGGGGAGAAGGTCCTGTTCTTGCGGGGCTTACACTCTAAAAGGTGAAGGGATAACAGACCATGTGACACAGAAGGGGTAGACTGTGGGCATGGACAAGAAGATTAGAAGGACAGTTGGCTGGGTTTGGTGAAGAAGTGGGTCTTGATAGCTCTAATAAAGGTGCATTAAAGCCTTTTGTTATAAGCAAAATTTCCTATATTCTGTATATCTGCCAGGAATTAAAGGAAATGACAGGAATCATTAAACAAAGAAAAAAAAAAAACAACACAAAGTAATACAGGCTATAAGCAGTGTCACACAGCTAAATCTTTATTTGTCATCCAGGGACGTTTCAAACGAAACATGCTTCAAACAGAATGAGCCTGATGCGCCACATCATCTGCAGGAAATGTAGCAGAACAGATACTGAACGGAATATTTGTCTGATCTGTTTCTTGAACATTCGATATGTAGAGAAAACACCCCATCACTTAGTGAGTGACACTTCCCTATTAAAGGGGGTGACTTTGAAAATCAGAAATGAGATGTTCGTTAGTACTAAGGAGATGAGGAATTCAAAGAGGAGACAGCTTAAAGGGAAATTGTATAATTTCTATTTGGTTTTAGAAACACGTAGTTTCCGCTGCTAGCGTTTATTTTGTAATGCGCAGCATCAACCTTCTAATTTTTATCAGTACCGTCTTAGAAATTGCTGCAGTCTGCAAACAATAGGGAATATTTTACCGGGGCACATGTAACCCTGCAAATAAGGTGTTCCCAGAATCCCACACTCAATATAGTTTAATTTTCCTAAAATATCCCCTTGTGTCGGCCTGATTTGGAAAGTAATAGCATTAAACTTACACCATTTTATAATTTTTAAAGATGCTATAGATATACTGTAATGCTTGGACTTGATTAAAATAATTTGCAGCCTGAAATCATAAAACCACCTATTGTGCTGTAACATGTTGGCTCATTATAAGGTTAATTATACATTGTTTTATAAACATGAGAGAGCATTACCCCCAACCCTACTGTCTTTTACAATGTACCTTAATTAATATTTATTACCAGCCATGCTTTCTTTATCACAACTAATCACATATGATCCCAAATACTACAGGTTCTACAATGGTCCCATGTTAGTAAAGTCTGTTTCCTCTGTCACCTCATAAGGATTTAAGTTGTGTTTCTATTTTTCTCACAAAAAAAGATACTGTTATACTGTATATTTACACTGATATTGGAGCTATTAGTGTAGGGGTTGTACACACCCACATTATACTAGCCACACCCACATATCACTGACCACACCCACACAACTCTGGTCACGTCTCCTCCTCTTCTTACAACAGGCCTTTGATCATTGTGGCCCTTAATCCTTCCCTTATGGTCTATCCTTAGAAAAAAAATCCTTTCTTGGTAAAAGTTCTATGATTTGTTCTTTGTCTTAATTATTATTATTATTGCTATGTGTATTTTAAGCTTGACGTTGTTGCTATTACTTGGACAGCAATAGCAAGGGTAGTAACTGGCATAAAATATGGCACAGAACTCCATTAGAAACATGAGCTGGTATGATCTTCAATTGCCTGCTCACAGAAGGCAGTGGAACACCCATCATTACTCTCACAGCAGGCACAGAAATAGTTGATGACAATTAAGTTGCATTTGTTTTCATGAGTATAGTTCAGACTTGTAAAACCTATGACTTTATAATTAATATTAACTTAGTTTTTTGTAACTTGCTGCACTGATTAACAGCATTCTCCAGAAAAAAAGTCAATGGAGTCACGATACAAGTAATTAATCATCCTGCCAATATATCCCATAACGCAGTAAAAAATTAGAAAAAGCAATAAAACGGACATTAAGATCACAGTTTGATAAATACTCTGGAAAAAAAGTGATGAGCAGCCATGTTCTCATCCTATTTAATTTATAGTGTTTTTTTCCTCCTATGACATGACTTCTCTCCTAGCACTTAAAATTTTCCCAACTATAAATATAGAATTTCTGCCATTATCTGATTAAGGGTCTATCCGTGTCCAGGTGGTGCTGCACTTGTCCTTGATATTATATCTGTGGGGATGACATCACCAGACGTCGCACAAAACAGCATGAAACATTAAATAATGGCAGGAAATAAGAGTAAGAACTTTGGATGATACAGACATTTCCCATGAATGGAGACTAATCATATAGCTGCAGATCCGGTAAAGATTTTTATTAGCATGTAAGTCTTCCAGGGAATGTTCAGTGCAAAGTACTCCAGTTTTCAGAATATGGATTTGGGAGGCATCCACTTATTTATACCCAAATATTATACCCACATTTTATATGTACTTTTAAGCCATACTGCATGTACATGCTTCATTGTATATTACCATAGGTACAGTATGATAATAACTATATTCTACACATGACGTAGTACAGAATGTGGTCACAGGTGCAACTAATTGTTTCTCCTTACAGCATTTTAAGACATGAGCAAAATATTTTGGCAGATTTCTATATTTTAGAAATCAGTGTTTTGCGGCTGGTGAATCAGACAGCAATGCTTGTGCTGGGAAAACTTTTCCTGAAAACAATTGTGAATAATTTTTTTACGGATTCTTAAAAAAAAATAATAATTAACAAATGTAAGACATTGCTTCAATGTAGATATTAGATGCCCATTTATATTGTTATATATATATATAATTGTACTTAAGGTAACTTCTGTAATTTAAAAAATCTGTAATTTAGTTAGCTGGAAACAGAATGTGCTTTCCTGTATAAGTGTTCATAAAAAGCGCAAAATCCCCTTAAAAGCACCAGGTATACAGTATGTTACTAGGATGTGGAAGAAGATATATAGCCTCTCCTAAGCCTTCACATATAATATTCGTCAAAGCATAATGTCATTTTTACATATGGTAGAGGTAGACAATTCAGCGCACTTACCTGTGCCTATCTTGTCTACATTCTGTGCAAAGCCTCTCATTGGAAGTAAACTTGCTGCATATAATTATAATTCTTATTGTTGCCTAATCGCAGCAATATTAATTAGGAATCACCTGCTATGGTTATGGATCCGCCGTGATACTGCTCAAGCTCAGTTCCCTCTCCTGGTAAACTGTGCGGTAAGTAGTCCATAGACAACAATGGTTAATGCACATTAGAAGTGGAAGTGGCTAACTTTGCTCTGTTTTGAGCAGATCTGTGTCATATATAATGACTACATATGATGCCACTCTGCTCCGAGAACTTAACTACATAGAGCCCAGATGGCTACCATATACAGAGAAATGTTTTATATCTCCATGTCTGTTTACTAGAATACAGTCTATTTTTGATGGAGGATCCATTTAAAAACCTTTAACTTTAATATATGAGTAGTTTAATGTTTGTCCCCCCCAGTACATATTAGTCTATTTGCTGGCTTGTGGCACTCCAAACCTCTGAAATAAGACTGTAGAAGAATTGGATTTTATACAGGCAGCCTTATTCAGAAAAGAATTTATTGTCCAGATGGAGATGGAAAATGTTCCCTCTTAATGAAGTGGAGAGTCCAGGAATTAAAGAATCCTTCCCATAACTCGACTTAGAATTCAGTATGTGACACGTTACTGTGTCTTAATGGAGAACTGAAAATATATCAGTTACATAATGCCTGTGTTAACCTTTTCAACGATACAGTAAACATGGATTAGGCCACCCTTAGGCAAATAGGCTCTAGTAGGTTTGTGTAATGTGCTATACAGTGTATGTCAATTTGAAATAAACTGGGGGGGGGGGGGGGGGGGTTATAAGTTTTAAAGACATACTTTTGGCACACTGTTACGATCTTTGTTTTGGTTGCTTGAAAATAGTTAAAAAATATATAATTGAAACAAAATTCTAATAAAGTATTATTTTAATAGTCAATAGTGGCACTGCTACTGATCCTATATGAATTGCAAATGTGAAATTTCAACATAAAGGAGACAAGATTCAGGGGCTGTCCTATGGGTGAAGTTACTTTTATTAGGTGGGAGTGAATGAAATTTTGCAGATAGTGAGTGAGAAAAATATAAAACAATGCCCCGTGATGCTGGGTCAAGCATGTGATAGATATTTCAATGCATATGGGAAACAGGGATTACATACGTAATCCCACCGGACAGGATGCTGGCAGCAGGGCAAGTGATAGGAGTCCCCTTACGGGCTCACTGTGCTTGCCACAGGTTCTATTCGCATTCTATGGGTGTCATGGACACCCATGAGTGGAAATAGCGCCTGTGCACTGGTATTCTGGCTGGCGGGATTCTGCAGCGGCATCCTGACGGCCGCGATCTCGACAGCTGGTAAATTAAACGGGTCCCGGAAACAGAAATAAAGTCAACATAGTGTAAAACATTAAGAACATTTATTTACAAATTAAAACTACTGCAATGCAAGATTTATTCATCACCAACAGAATATACTTAGTCACAATGGTAAGAAATGGAGGCTTTACCAGATTCTTTGTGACTCAGGGGTGTGTAGGTTATATATAGATGGAGGCAGTGGCGTAACTAGAAATTTTTCTCCCCCAAGCCAAAAAATTCTTTGGCGCCCCCCCCCCCCCCCCATATCCCCCATATCCCCCATATCCCCCATAGTTGGCACTAGTAAAGGGACAAACATGTGCGCGTCACCGAACAGGGGGCGTGGCTTCGTTGAAATGGGTGGGGCTTTGCATAAAGGGGCGTGTCATTGTCGGAAAAGACTATCTTATACCCCAGTTTTGCAACCTGCACGCCCAGACGTTAGCCACCACAGGAAAGAAAAATAATCCTGATTCATGCCCCTTACATTATTTGTAATTTTTCCTCCTTATAGTAATGCCCAGTATACATTATGCCACATACTGCAATGGCCCTTAGACATTATGCCACACACAATAATGCACATGACACAATATGCACACACCGTAATGCCCCCGACACATTATGCCACACACCGTAATGCCTGTGACACATTATGACAGGAATCGCAATGCCCGTTCAGGGCCGAAACTAGGATTTCTGTCACCCGGGGCAAGGTAGTCATTTGACACCCCCCCCCCCCCCCCCGCAAAAAAATAAATAAAATTATTTTACAATAAATAAATAAAAATAATAAAATAAAAAATAAATAAATAAATAAATGAATAAAAATATTATATATATACATATATATATATATACAGTATATCTCTTTCAGAACTTTTTAACCTGAAAAACTGCCTTTTCTAACATAAATTTCATATCCAGGAAAAAGTGTCCCCATTTTACACATTGCGGCAGGAAAAAGTGTCCCCATTTTACACATTGCGGCAGGAAAAAGTGTCCCCATTTTACACATTGCGGCAGGCACGTGTCCCCATTTTACACAGTAAGCTGGCAAGTGTCCCCATTTTACACAGTACGCTGGCAAGTGTCCCCATTTTACACATTGCGGCAGGCACAGGTCCCCATTTTACACAGTACGCAGGCACAGGTCCCCATTTTACACAGTACGCTGGCAAGTGTCCCCATTTTACACAGTACGCTGGCACAGGTCCCCATTTTACACAGTACGCTGGCACAGGTCCCCATTTTACACAGTACGCTGGCACAGGTCCCCATTTTACACAGTACGCTGGCACAGGTCCCCATTTTACACAGTACGCTGGCACAGGTCCCCATTTTACACATTACGCTGGCACAGGTCCCCATTTTACACAGTACGCAGGCACAGGTCCCCATTTTACACAGTACGCTGGCACAGGTCCCCATTTTACACAGTACGCTGGCACAGGTCCCCATTTTACACAGTACGCAGGCACAGGTCCCCATTTTACACAGTACGCAGGCACAGGTCCCCATTTTACACAGTACGCAGGCACAGGTCCCCATTTTACACAGTATGCTGGCACAGGTCCCCATTTTACACAGTACGCTGGCACAGGTCCCCATTTTACACAGTACGCTGGCACAGGTCCCCATTTTACACAGTACGCAGGCACAGGTCCCCATTTTACACAGTACGCAGGCACAGGTCCCCATTTTACACAGTACGCTGGCACAGGTCCCCATTTTACACAGTACGCTGGCACAGGTCCCCATTTTACACAGTACGCTGGCACAGGTCCCCATTTTACACAGTACGCTGGCACAGGTCCCCATTTTACACAGTACGCAGGCACAGGTCCCCATTTTACACAGTACGCTGGCAAGTGTCCCCATTTTACACAGTACGCTGGCACAGGTCCCCATTTTACACAGTACGCTGGCACAGGTCCCCATTTTACACAGTACGCTGGCACAGGTCCCCATTTTACACAGTACGCTGGCACAGGTCCCCATTTTACACATTACGCTGGCACAGGTCCCCATTTTACACAGTACGCAGGCACAGGTCCCCATTTTACACAGTACGCTGGCACAGGTCCCCATTTTACACAGTACGCTGGCACAGGTCCCCATTTTACACAGTACGCTGGCACAGGTCCCCATTTTACACAGTACGCTGGCACAGGTCCCCATTTTACACATTACGCTGGCACAGGTCCCCATTTTACACAGTACGCAGGCACAGGTCCCCATTTTACACAGTACGCTGGCACAGGTCCTCATTTTACACAGTACGCTGGCACAGGTCCCCATTTTACACAGTACGCTGGCAAGTGTCCCCATTTTACACAGTACGCTGGCACAGGTCCCCATTTTACACAGTACGCTGGCACAGGTCCCCATTTTACACAGTACGCTGGCACAGGTCCTCATTTTACACAGTATGCTGGCACAGGTCCCCATTTTACACAGTACGCTGGCACAGGTCCCCATTTTACACAGTACGCTGGCACAGGTCCCCATTTTACACAGTACGCAGGCACAGGTCCCCATTTTAAACATTACGGCAGGTGGTGGGGAGAGGGAGGGAGAGAGAGAGAGAGAGGAAGGGAGAGGGGCTGACTTACATTTGAAGCGGTTCTCGCCGCTCTTCAGCCGCCTCTCCCTCCTCGTCTGCGCGGCTCCGGGCTCCCCCTTCAGTTCTCCCTCCTCCGGCGGGGTTTCGTTGAATGACGCGTTTGCGCCGTGACGTCACGACGCAATCGCGTCATTCCGCGAAACCCCGCCCCCCGAGCTGGGCACTCGGGAGAAGGGGGTTTAAAAGTTCCGCGGCGGTGTTTGGGGGTCTCGGTGCCCCCTCCAATCCGGCGCCCAGGTCGCCTGCCCCCCTAGCCCCCCCCCTAGTTTCGGCCCTGGCCCGTTATACATTATGCTACACACTGCAATGCCCCTGATACATTATAGCACATACAATGCCTGTGACACATTGACACACACCGCAATGACCCTGAGACATTATACCACATACCACAATGCCTGTGATATAGTATACAACACACCGTAATGCCTGACACATTATGACACACACCGCAATGTCCGTGATACATTATGCCACACACTGCAATGACCCTGAGACATTATACCACATATCACAATGCCCGTGATATAGTATACCATACACCGTAATGCCTATGACACATACCGCAATGCCCGTTATACCCTATGCCACACACCGCAATACCCGTTATACATTATGCCACACTGCAATGCCCCTGAGACATTATACCACATACCACAATGCCCGTGATATAGTATGCCACACACCGTAATGCCTGTGATACATTATGCCACACACCGTAATGCCCATTACACATTAAGTTCTACAGTAAGGCTTCTAATTACTTTTAAATTACCTGCTCATTGCCAGGGGTTTCATGCTCTTGGTTTCATGCACGGTGCCAGGGATTTTCATGCTCAGGGTGTCATGCTCGTTGCCAGGGGTTTCATGCACTAGGTGTCATGCTCGTTGCTAGGGGGTAGTGCTTGTTGCTAGGGCCGTGCTCCCAGTGTCACATATGCCCCCAGTGCCAGGTATTCCCCCACAGTGCCAGGTACTGATGTGCCCCCAGTGCCAAATATATCCCCCAGTGCCACATATGCCCCCAGTGCCAGATATTCCCTCACAGTGCCAGGTACTCACGTGCCCCCAGTGCTAAATATACCCCCCCAGTGCCACATATGCCCCCAGTGCCAGATATTCCCCCACAGTGCCAGGTACTCACGTGCCCCCAGTGCCAAATATACCCCCCCAGTGCCACATATGCCCCCAGTGCCAGATATTCCCCCACAGTACCAGGTACTCACGTGCCTTCAGTGCTAAATATACCCCCCCAGTGCCACATATGCCCCCAGTGCCAGATATTCCCCCACAGTGCCAGGTACTCACGTGCCCCCAGTGCCAAATATACCCCCCCAGTGCCACATATGCCCCCAGTGCCAGATATTCCCCCACAGTGCCAGGTACTCACGTGCCCCAGTGCTAAATATACCCCCCCAGTGCCACATATGCCCCCTCAGTGCCTGCCACATATGCTCCCCCAGTGCCGCGCTCCCCCGCTCCTTTGTGTTGGAGGGACATGGAGGGCACAGCGCGCGCCTCTCCTGTGTCCCTCCTGCGTCTCCGGCGGGTCTGTTAAAGGAAGTGCAGGTTCGTGAGCCAATCAGAGCTCACGAACGACACTTCCTTTATTAGACCTGCCGGAGCCCCAGGAGGGACACGGGAGAGGCGCGCGCTGTGCCCTCTATGTCCCTCCTTACAGCTGCGGAAGGAAGGAGACCGCAGATTGACATGCGGACACTCGTCCGCATGTCAATCTGCGCTGAATCAGTGGCGCCCCCGCAGCCCCTCGCCCCCAAGCCACCGCGAGGGCTGCGGGGGCAGTAGTTACGCCACTGGATGGAGGCTTTGGAACCTCCACCTTGGCTTCCTTTGTGATAAATGTCTGGGTCAGACTCCACTTCTCAGATCAATAGTTCTCACCAATGCGTTTCAAGCGTAGGCTCTTTTTCAAGGCAGATAGTCTATTTTTCCCATATGCATTGAAAAATCCATCACTTACTTTACCGAGAGTCTTTCATGCTCAAAATGTGTCACTATAACAACTGGTAGTGCCAGAACTACTCTTCTAGATTACACTGATTCATTTGATGTGCAACATTTCTACATCTATGTGTGATTAAGTTTGAATCTGTATACAAAGTGCTTCAATAGCAGATTTTTGGTAGATTTAGATGCTGGACCAGCAGGAGACCAATATGATTTAGGGGATAGGAGGCTGAATAACCCGTATGCTGATACAGCAAGTGTGAAGAATTCACAGTGTGAGGATTCTAATTGGGGAGATTACAATTTAATAACTGCAATGGACTTAGCCTGTACTTAAACTTGATAAAATTGAAAGAGAAACATCTATCAACTAATACAACTACAGATGATCTTCTTTGCAACTTCAAATGTACAGTATGTACATACAGTATCTATAACCATGCAATCCTCATTCTGTGAACACTATGCAATTTGCCCTTAGTAACATTTGTAATATCATGATTTGCATGCAACTGTAAATACTTGTACTTCAAATTTTGTTCAGTGAGGCATAGTTAGTGAAGGCATACTGAGCTGCTGTTTGCCTTGTCAAATACAATGATTATCACCTTTCATCAACTAAACATTTGCCTCACTGGTAGCCTGTATTAATTATCCATAGAATTATTTTAGATGCAATCTAGGGTCAGCTGTGATGGTCAGTGGGCCTAATTCAGAGTTGATCGCAGCAGCAAATTTGTTAGCAGTTTGTCTAAACCATGTGCACTGCAGGGGGGTCAGATATAACATGTGCAGAGAGAGTTAGATGTGGGTGGGGTGTGTTCAAACTGAAATCTAAATTGCAGTGTAAAAATAAAGCAGCCAGTTTTTACCCTGCACAGAAACAAAATAACCCAGCCAAATCTAACTCTCTGTCACAACTGAGGGCCTGAGCTGACGGGAGGCAGCCTCAGTTGTAGGGGCTGAGATGTAACGGAACCTGGGAGGTTGTATCAGACCCCTAGACATGTAAGTAACATGTAGAATAACTGCCCGAAGGCGTGACCACGACAACCAGGATAAAAGTCAATGATGTTTATTATGACAAACTCCGTAACACAGCAGCAGTAAAAGGAAACATAAAAGTCAACAGAGGATAAATACAATTCCTGGGTACTACAGGGTGGCAAGGGCCACAGGCACTGGTAGTGTGAGACAGTTCTTATAATCTTCTAGTTGGAAAGTCCTTACCAGGCCTGACTGTAGCAATGGAGAGAACCCAGGATCGTACCAGCTGATGTTCCAGGAAAGGCTGGGCTGCTGAAGGTAAAACGGCTGCTGTGGATACTGGCTGGAACCAGACTGTTGTTGGTACGGAGTGGATACTGGCTGGAACCAGTTAAATAATAAACGAACTTGAGAGCGATGAAATAATAATGAAGTTTGGAGTTTGAGAGCGGTGGAATAATAATACCGGTGGAGAGTGGTAAACTGCAGAAAAGGACACCGGCCCTTTAAGAGAAGCTGTACACTGCTGGAAGCTGGGCTGGAAGGAGGTGATTGTTGTAGCTGGAAACAGGTGAGTCCAGAATGGATCGGAGAGTCAGGCTACACCGCAGATGGAATGCTGGTGCGGGTCTCTATAGCAGAAGTCTGGAGACAGGAGCTGGAACCTGGAAGACAACCACAGGAGAGAGACAAACTGGAACTAGGTTAGACAACCAAAGCACTGACGCCTTCCTTGCTCAGGCACAGCATATTTATACCTGCAGCAAGGAAGGGGTTGGCTAGGCAATTATGCAGATTAACAATACAGACAGCAGATTGGTGGAAATGATCAGATGACAAAATCCAAGATGGCTGCGCCCATGCAGACACTTGGAGGGAAGTTTGGTTTGTAATCCATGTGAGAATTGAAACAGCAATGGCGGCGCCGGCCACAGGAGACAGGAGACGCCAGACTGATGATTGCACATCTAAACCACGCGGGCACAGCGGAGGCCGCGGCTGACGTAATCGCCACTCTGACACTCTGCATGCAGGAACTCAGGGACAGCGGTGGAGGCCGCGGGGAACGCCATTCCAGATGTTACATGGCGCCGCGGTGACCGCGTCTCAGAGTGACAGGAGAGGAGGCAGGAATGTGGACATCAGTGTAACGGATGGGATCCGGTCCTGGAACGCTGAGCCAGCCTCAGGAGGCATCTGAAGGGTAAGTAATGGCGTCCAGATACCCGGATCGTGACAGCACCCCCCCCTTTAGGAGTGGCCCCAGGACACTTCTTAGGCTTTAAAGGAAACTTTGCGTGGAAATTTCGGACCAAGGCAGGAGCATGGACGTCTGAGGCATTGGTCCAAGAGCGTTCTTCAGGACCATAGCCCTTCCAGTCAATGAGGTATTGTAACTGACCGTAACGGAAACGTGAGTCCAAAATCTTGGCCACCTCGTACTCGACTCCCCGTTGAGTCTGAACTTTGGGAGCTGGAGGAAGTGCGGAATGAAACCGATTCAGGATCAGCGGTTTCAACAAAGAAACATGAAATGTCCTGGGTATTTTCAAGAAGGATGGTAACTGTAACCTGTAGGCAACAGGATTGATGACTTGTTCAATCTTGAAGGGTCCGATGTAGCGAGGTGCAAATTTCATGCTGGGAACTCTCAACCTCAAATTCTTCGTGGACAGCCACACACGATCACCCACCTTGAGAGCAGGAACCGCTCTACGCTTCCTATCGGCAAACTTCTTATACCTGAATGAGGCTTTAAGCAGGGCTGCGCGGACGTTCCTCCAGTTATTTGAAAACTGACGCAAGGTGACATCCACTGCTGGAACAGAAGTTGCGGGAAGCGGTTGGAATTCTGGGACTTTAGGGTGGAATCCATAATTAATGAAGAATGGTGTAGAAGAAGATGAGGAATGGTATTGATTGTTGTGGCTGAACTCGGCCCAAGGAAGGAGTTGAACCCAGTCATCTTGAGAGGAAGACACATATATACGGAGGAAGGCCTCCAAGTCCTGATTCACCCTCTCGGTTTGACCATTGGTCTGAGGATGGTAAGCCGTGGAAAACTTTAACTTGACTTGGAGGGCTTGACACAAACTTCGCCAAAATTTGGCTACAAATTGTACTCCACGATCCGAGATGATCTCTTCAGGAAGACCGTGAAGTCGGAAGATCTCTTGTATAAACACTTGAGCCAACTTGGAAGCTGACGGAAGACCGGTGAGAGGGATGAAATGTGCCATCTTGGTGAACCGGTCAACTACCACCCAGATGGTATTCAACTTGTTGCAGATAGGTAGATCGGAAACAAAGTCCATCGACAAATGGGTCCAAGGTCGACGGGGAACAGATAATGGAACCAGTTGCCCCGCAGGCGACTGGCGGGAGACTTTGTGTTGGGCACACTTTGGGCAGGAGGCAATAAATTCCATAACGTCCTTCTTCAGAGTTGGCCACCAGTAGGACCTAGAAATAAATTCAAGGGTTTTCTGAATGCCTGTATGTCCAGAAAAACGGGAAGCATGGGCCCAATGCATGAGCTTCTTCCTTAGAACTGGCTTAACAAAACTTTTCCCTGGTGGAGGCGTAGAGTCCATCCCTACCGTGGAGAATGCCAACGGATTAATAATAGGATGCTTGTCTGCAGACTCGGACTCATTTTCTTGCTCCCATGAGCGGGAAAGGGCATCGGCCTTACGATTCTGAGAACCCGGACAGAACTGGAGTTTAAAGTCAAACCTAGAGAAGAAAAGTGCCCATCTGGCCTGACAAGGATTCAGACATTGTGCGCCTTTGAGATATAAAAGATTTTTGTGGTCGGTAAGTATGGTGATTGAGTGGGAAGCTCCCTCCAACAGGTATCTCCACTCCTCCAGAGCGAGCTTGATGGCTAGCAACTCCTGATCGCCAATGGCATAGTTGCGCTCAGCTGGGGAGAACTTCCGGGAGAAGAAACTGCAAGGATGTAGATGTCCATCTTTGGCCCTCTGGGATAACACTGCTCCTACTCCAACGGAGGAGGCATCTACCTCTAAGATAAAAGGAGAGTCGGTGTCGGGCTGTTTCAGAACTGGTGCAGAGATGAACCGTTGCTTCAGAAGGTGAAAGGCCTGTGTAGCTTCCTCGGACCACTTGGACGGATTAGCACCTTTCTTGGTTAATGCAGTGATAGGCGCCACAATGGTGGAAAAGTCTCGTATAAATTTTCTATAATAATTGGCGAACCCTAAGAACCTCTGGACCCCTTTGAGGCTTAAGGGTATAGGCCAATTCTGGATTGCTTGGAGTTTCTCAGGATCCATCTCTAGTCCGGAACCGGACACAATGTAACCTAGAAACGGAATGGTTTTAACTTCAAACACACACTTCTCCAATTTACAATAGAGGTGATTGACACGGAGACGGGAAAGAACCTCTTTTACCCAGAAACGATGATCTTCGAGATTATTAGCAAAGATGAGGATGTCGTCTAGATAAACCACGACATGACGGTACAAGATGTCCCTGAAAATCTCATTCACGAAGTGCTGGAAGACTGCTGGAGCGTTGCTCAATCCGAAGGGCATGACGAGGTACTCATAATGTCCGTCACGGGTGTTAAAGGCGGTCTTCCACTCGTCACCCTCACGGATTCGGATGAGATTGTAGGCACCCCTCAAGTCCAGCTTTGTGAAAATAGTTGCACCACTAACTCTATCAAAGAGCTCGGTAATCAGGGGTAAAGGGTATCGGTTCTTGACGGTAATGTCGTTCAGACCTCTGTAGTCGATGCACGGACGCAGACCACCGTCTTTCTTCTTAACGAAGAAGAAGCCTGCGCCGGCTGGAGAAGAAGATGGTCGGATGAAACCCTTCGCCAGGTTCTCTTTGATGTACTCTTCCATGGAGTGTGTCTCAGGCAGAGACAACGGATAAGTTCGGCCTCGCGGTGGAACCTTCCCTGGAATGAGGTCGATTGGGCAGTCCCATTCTCTATGAGGAGGAAGGATATCAGCAGAGGCTTTACTGAACACGTCCGTGAAGTCTTGATATGGAGGAGGCGGAACATCAGATGACCTGGGGAAGGAAGAACAAACAGGAAGAACTTTGGCTAAACAAGTCTCAGCACAGGAGGGACCCCATGCCAGTATTTGCGTAGTCGTCCAGTCAATTGATGGGTTGTGGAGACGGAGCCATGGAAGGCCTAAAACCACTGGATGTGTGGCTCTTGGAATCACTAAAAAAGAAATATACTCAGAATGAAGAACTCCCACTCTCAGACGAACTGGAAGAGTCCTTAAGGAAATGACTGCGTCAAAAATCTTGCTGCCATCCACGGCAGTCAAAGAGATGGACGAGGACAGTCTCTCGGTGGGTAGGGACCACCGTTTAACATAAGCTTCGGTTATGAAATTCCCAGCTGCTCCGGAATCAAGGAGGGCAATGACGTTCCTGTAACGTTGAGCAATTTGGAGCGACACTGGGAGGTTACAGTCATGAGGAGATGGAGAGGAGATCATTACTCCTAGCCGACCCTCTCCTTGGCGAGCTAGGATCTGGAGTTTCCCGGACGTTTGGGACAGGCATTGATAGTGTGCGACGGAGCTGCACAGTAGAGACAGAGAGACTCAGAGAGACGTCTTCGGCGCTCAGCGGGAGATAGACGGGAACGACTAATTTGCCTAGGCTCATCCTTGGATGGAGATGGTTGACGAGGAGGAGGAGCAGAAGATTTAGGAGTAGATGATCTTCCTCGCTCGATTGCTCTCTCTCTGAAACGTAGATCAACCTTCGTGCAAAGAGAAATTAGCTCATCCAACTTAGAGGGCAAGTCTCTGGTAGCTAACTCATCCTTGATGCGTTCTGATAAGCCATGCCAGAATGCAGCATACAGGGCCTCGTCGTTCCATGCCAGTTCGGATGCCAGGATTTTAAACTGTATAAGATACTGTCCCACAGTACGTGTTCCCTGGCGTAAACGGAGAATCTCAGATGAAGCAGATGTTATCCGGCCTGGCTCGTCGAAGATGCGCCTGAATGTAGCTACAAAGTCAGTATAGGAGGATAGCAGGGGATCAGACTTCTCCCATAAAGGTGATGCCCAGTCAAGGGCTGAGCCACTGAGAAGGGAGATGATATAGGCAATTTTGGTACGGTCACTGAAGAAATTGCCAGGTAGAAGCTCAAAGTGGATTTCACATTGATTGAGAAATCCCCTGCAGAACCTTGGAGATCCATCAAATTTTGCTGGCGTTGGAAGATGAAGATGTGGACTGGAAATGGGTAAGGTGGGTGGGGTTACAGCTGGTGTCACTGTAGTGGACGCACCGGACGTGCCAGGTCCACGGAGGGTCGTTTGAATCCCATCCAGCCGTGTAGAGAGATCCTGGAGACAGCGGATGATGTGGCCGTGTGCAGCCTCCTGATGTTCAAGTCGGGCTGCCAGTTCTTGCATCGGCCTGGCTGCTTGATCCTGGTCTCCGGCTGGATTCATTAGGTCAGTGCTTACTGTCACAACTGAGGGCCTGAGCTGACGGGAGGCAGCCTCAGTTGTAGGGGCTGAGATGTAACGGAACCTGGGAGGTTGTATCAGACCCCTAGACATGTAAGTAACATGTAGAATAACTGCCCGAAGGCGTGACCACGACAACCAGGATAAAAGTCAATGATGTTTATTATGACAAACTCCGTAACACAGCAGCAGTAAAAGGAAACATAAAAGTCAACAGAGGATAAATACAATTCCTGGGTACTACAGGGTGGCAAGGGCCACAGGCACTGGTAGTGTGAGACAGTTCTTATAATCTTCTAGTTGGAAAGTCCTTACCAGGCCTGACTGTAGCAATGGAGAGAACCCAGGATCGTACCAGCTGATGTTCCAGGAAAGGCTGGGCTGCTGAAGGTAAAACGGCTGCTGTGGATACTGGCTGGAACCAGACTGTTGTTGGTACGGAGTGGATACTGGCTGGAACCAGTTAAATAATAAACGAACTTGAGAGCGATGAAATAATAATGAAGTTTGGAGTTTGAGAGCGGTGGAATAATAATACCGGTGGAGAGTGGTAAACTGCAGAAAAGGACACCGGCCCTTTAAGAGAAGCTGTACACTGCTGGAAGCTGGGCTGGAAGCAGGTGATTGTTGTAGCTGGAAACAGGTGAGTCCAGAATGGATCGGAGAGTCAGGCTACACCGCAGATGGAATGCTGGTGCGGGTCTCTATAGCAGAAGTCTGGAGACAGGAGCTGGAACCTGGAAGACAACCACAGGAGAGAGACAAACTGGAACTAGGTTAGACAACCAAAGCACTGACGCCTTCCTTGCTCAGGCACAGCATATTTATACCTGCAGCAAGGAAGGGGTTGGCTAGGCAATTATGCAGATTAACAATACAGACAGCAGATTGGTGGAAATGATCAGATGACAAAATCCAAGATGGCTGCGCCCATGCAGACACTTGGAGGGAAGTTTGGTTTGTAATCCATGTGAGAATTGAAACAGCAATGGCGGCGCCGGCCACAGGAGACAGGAGACGCCAGACTGATGATTGCACATCTAAACCACGCGGGCACAGCGGAGGCCGCGGCTGACGTAATCGCCACTCTGACACTCTGCATGCAGGAACTCAGGGACAGCGGTGGAGGCCGCGGGGAACGCCATTCCAGATGTTACATGGCGCCGCGGTGACCGCGTCTCAGAGTGACAGGAGAGGAGGCAGGAATGTGGACATCAGTGTAACGGATGGGATCCGGTCCTGGAACGCTGAGCCAGCCTCAGGAGGCATCTGAAGGGTAAGTAATGGCGTCCAGATACCCGGATCGTGACACTCTCTCTGCAAATGTTATATCTGCCACACCTGCAATGCACATGGGCCCTCCTTCTGACCTGATCACACCCTGCAACTTTTTGCTGCCCATGCGATCAGGTAGACGCCTCTTATGGGGGAGTGGATTTTTGAATAGCAAGGCTGCGTTCGCTTGTGCAGCCGAGTTATGCAAAAAAGTTTTGTGCAGATGAGGAGTAGGTCTGGACTTACTTACCTGTTGCGATCACTTCAGCGTCTCAGGTCCCTGAATTGGAATCAGACATCCACCCACCAAATGCCTGGACATGCCTGTGTTCGGATCTCCTCCACTCCCCGAAAATGGTCAGTTGATGCCCCGGAATGCCTTTCTCCTGTCAATCATGGTGCGATCGCTGCAGCAATCATGTTCTTCTTTAATTCAGTCACTGCCCCGTGCCCTGCGACGCATCTGCACATTGCGCACACTGCGCATGCGCATTTTGGACCCGTTCACACGGCTGCGAAAAAAAAGCAGCATGCGAACGGGTCGGTATGACCACCATGGTTTTGCCCAATTGCTATCAAATTTGTTGGTGCGATCAACTCTAAATTACCACCAATGTGAATTCACATACACAAATTTTTCATAACACTAAGTGTTTGAAAATGAACAGCTGAACAACACCAGTAAATAGGTATTAAATTGTTTAATTTTAGCAATTGCAACTTCATTACACTCTAAGCCTTAATAACTTTAGTTTTATTTCAAACACACCATGTTCCACAAATTGGTTTTCTTCATATCACTCCATGGTATTTTGTTCAAAGCAATTACATCCTTCATTCTCCAAGCAAATCACCCCTCTGTACACATTGACTCCTCAATGATCCACTACCCTCTTATTAACACTTATTAGCTTTTTACATAAAAAACATTCAAAAACCTCCTTCAAGTATATTTATCTCTCTCTCAGTTGCTTCTATTACTTGGTGACATTTCACCAAATCCAGGCCCCAACCACCTGTCCAACTCACAATTTGCAGCAATATATAAATCCAGCTAACCTTGTAAATATCACATCTCCCATCACCCTCCAAATTACAAAAATCTGCCTTATGGAATGAACGGTCTGTTTGTAACAAATTAACATCCATCCATGACCACTTCATATCTAACAGAAACATGGCTAACACATTTAGACACTGCCTCCCCTGCAGCACTGTTACACGGTGGTCTTCACTTCACACACGTCTCCAGGCCTGGTAACTGTAACGGAGGTGGGGTTGTAATATTAGTGTCCAAATCTTCACATACACAGTTCTACCACAGGTTCCATCACTCATATTCACATCATTTGAAGAACATTTTGCAGGATTTACACGTCTTTGTCTCTCTATCACCCACCTGGGTAACCCAAACAATTTCTAGAAGATATATCTTCTTGACTCCCTCACTACCAATCCTCTGACATCTCCATCATTATCATGGGAGATTTCAATATAGCTATTTATAGTCCAAAATCTGCTGCTCATGCCTCCAAACTACTCAAACCTGCTCTATCTGCCTCTCTCAATGGACTGACTCCTCTTCTCATCAGGCAGACCACTGCCATGTTCTTGTATTCACCAGACTATGCTCAGTTTCTGAATTCACTAACGCTCCTTTCCCTCTCTCAGATCAGAACCTTATCATCTGCATGCTGTCACGAACCGGTCACTCACCGCTGCGGGTTCTGGGGTCCATCCATTTCCGGTGTGGTTGCTCGCAGTGTTGTGCACCCGTGTGGGGACGCGACAGGGTTGGTGGCAGAGGTGATGCAGGTTCTGGGAGTCAGGAGTATGGGGACCTAATGGCTGGAGGCGCCTCTGTGTGTCTGCAGTATAGGAGCTGGTCATGTTGGAGACCAAATGCAGCACCTGTGAGCACCTGTGGGTAATGTTAGCCAATCCTGTGCCTATGCTGCCTGTAAGTAGGCTGGGACTATTTCACTCTTGGCCAGTGCTTTGTTGTAGTACTCTGTACCCTAGCTCTGTGCTTTCACAGTGAATTTCTGTGTGATTCCAGTGGTCCTAATATTGCCTCTGCTCCCAGAGGTCTGCCTGCAGCCCTCACCGCAAATGACCCACCAGCTCCCTACTGTGCTGTCAGTCAATCGCTCTCCAGGTGACAACAAGTAGATTCCCAGAGTCCTGTGAGAGGTTAGCCTGTTTGTTCAGTGACTGCCTGCTATAATCACACAGCCTGTGGAAGTTTCTACTTAATCCTGGTCCTTGTTTACTCATCTCTCAGTTAACATATTTCAAGTATAATCTTCACAACCTGCAAGTACTTCTTTCAGTATTGAATCTATGTTTGTGCATCAAAGACAATTCTTCACAGTTCTCCAGTTCAGCCTTTAAGCGTCGGTAACAAGTCTTCACAGTTATTCATCTTTGTCTGCAATATCCAGTTAACACTTCTTTACAGTTTGGCATCAATCTTTGCTTCATATTGGATAATTCTTCACTAATCTTCAGGCACGTTTTATCTTATACATATGAACATTTCTTCAATGCATCTTTAATACAGATCCTGCTTATCGTTATGCCATTCATTGTAGTACGTCAGTTTTTATATGGGGCCAAACGTAATAGTGAGAGTTTCAGAAAGTGAGAGATTTGGTAAGGATTTTCAGTTTTTTTTTAAAGTGGCAATCATTTACACTGCAAAACCAGGTCGATCTTGCTGTGTAAATGATTGCCACTTTAAAAAAACCTGCAAAACCTTACCAAATCTCTCACTTTTTGAAACTCTCGCTCTATTACATTTGGCCCATGGTGTCTAATGATTGTCATTTAACTTCTTGCTGGAATTGTAGCTTTCTAATAAATATATGAAATGGAACTCTCTTCGTCCTCCCTACATACTCCCTCCACTATAATCTGGAACCAACACCTTCAGTTGGTCCAAAGTTATCGGATTCACATAAACAGTCAGTCCTGACACATGCTCTCCTCAATTACTTCAAAGTCATTGTCACTGAAGTCTACCAATCCTTCTCAAACCTGCAGAAATATCTGCATTCACTTCTCCTGAGATGGCTGTATCACTCCTGAACCAATCTCTAGAAATAGCCCTTGATGAAGTGGCTCCAGCTACCTATCCCACTCCATGTAGGCCTAGATGTCAACCATGGTAACAAAAATTAACAAGACACCTACAAAAACTCTCAAGTAAAGTGGAAAGTTAGTGGTGTAAATCCCGTGCTCCAAGTGAAATCCTCATATATAAGACTATCTACCAATCTTATCGTAGTGCCCTGGACACTGCCAACAAACATATTTCCAAACTCTCTGCTCAAGCCTATAACCACAAGCTATGTTTTAACACATTTATATCACTCATCATCCCTCCCTTGTCCAACCCACTAACCACTATCAATGCGCAAGATCTTTCCTGCTACGTCAAGGATAAAATTGATAAGGTCCAAGATGAAATGCTATGCTCTTCCTCAGCCAGTGACCTACTCCATTTCCTACCTCAAACCTCTGGCACCTTCTCTTCATTTGATTCCACAAATGAAGATGAATTATCAACACTCTTTTCATTCTTCTACTTTGCTACGAATCCTGTTGATTCTATACCCTTTACAAGTAAGTAAAGCTCTGTCTCCTGTGCTCATCCCGACCTTAACTAAATTCTGTAATCTCTCTCTCTCTCTCTCATACACACACACACACACACACACACACACACACACACACACACACACACACACACTCTCTTTCTCCTGGTATATTTCCTTCACTGTTCAAGCATACAGTTATTACCCCCATTTTGAAAATACAAAACAGTGTCACTCAGCGGTGCTTTGGAGCACACATATTTTCACCTTGACAATTCAGATCATGGTGGAAGGTGTACACAATTAGCTATTTATATTGTGCGTATTATATTACACTCAATATTGTAATCAGGATTTACAGAAATAGATGGTTTAAGAAAAATGAGTCAATACTCATAGAGACTTGTTAATCCAATATTTTATTGAACTATAGTTATATTTTAATATAAAAACACTTATCTAAGTCCAACTTTTTGTTGTTGTTGCTCTGTGGCAATTAGAACAAAATCTAAACACCCATACAAATCCGACCATACCTTACACAAGATGGTGCAAAAACTGTAATCCATGCTCTCATTCTCTCCCGCATTGATTATTGCAATAGTGTTCTTACTGGTCTTCACATAACCTTCATAAACTGCATCCCCACTGTAAAGTCCTCACAGTTTTTTCTCTTGCTTTACTTTCCCATCCTCTTGACCCCAGGCCAATGTTGCTGTGCAAATGTATCAAATAGCCCAACAGGAACCTTTGCAATAGGGTGGACCATAATGCAATAGATAACACCTACCCTTGTGTATCAATACCTATTTCCCTATGGATTGTAAACTTCCTACCGCTATGACTGTCTGTTATTACTCAGATTTGTTGTATCACTGTTGTTTCCAATTGTAAAGCGCAATGCGATTTGCTGAGCTATATAAGAAATGGTTAATAAATAAATAACTAATAAAATGATCTGGCTAACAGTAGTTTATAAATGTTTCCAATATCCTAATATAATATGCTGTATCACATACAGTATGATATGCTGAGTCCTATATCTGGCAGGCTGCACTAGATCTCTGGAGCTGCCATCTGCCCACTCCACAGAATACAGTACATTCTAGAAGGTGCTAGTAAGGTATGATGACCAGATATCGCCAAAGAGAAATTATTGCAAATTTCTTAGCAAAGGAAACAGTTTCCACTCAGGAAAGGCAGAGATATAATAGGTGATGTACTGTAGATTACAATTTCTTATGCACAGACGAGAGCAGGATTCTTTTGTCTACTGTTAATCTGATGCATATTATTTTATTTGAAAGATATACAATAGCATATTGGCAGCTTGGTATATTGCATTCTACTAGAATACAATACTCTGTGCACTATTGTATGAGGATAAAATGTAATTGAATTATGGTGTCATTAGGACAGTATAGTATACAGTAAGACACTGAACACACTACCTGCCGTCACATTACTGTATGGAATACAGCACCTACCACAATACCATACTAATCTTCAGATGGATAAATTGAAATATAAGAAACACTTTAGGAATCCAACACAAGAGGATTCATTCTAAGTCCTACAGCAATAACCTTGATTTAGAAATGGAGAGTCCAGAAGGGAGCTATTGATATAGTCTTGTACTAGGTGAAAAGCAGACTATGTCCCTCATTCCGAGTTGTTCGCTTGCTAGCTGCTTTTAGCAGCATTGCACACGCTAGGCCGCCGCCCTCTGGGAGTGTATCTTAGCTTAGCAGAATAGCGAACGAAAGATTAGCAAAACTGCTACTAAATAATTCTTTGCAGTTTCTGAGTAGCTCCAGACCTACTCACAGATTGTGATCAGCTCAGTCCGTTTAGTTCCTGGTTTGACGTCACAAACACGCCCTGCGTTCGGCCAGCCACTCACCCGTTTCTCCAGACACTCCCGCGTTTTTCCCTGACACGCCTGCGTTTTTTAGCACACTCCCGGAAAACGCTCAGTTACCACCCAGAAACGCCCCTTTCCTGTCAATCATTCACCGATCAGCAGTGCGACTGAATATCGTCGTTCGAACACCAGCGAATCTACTAAGTTTTGTGTTAAATAACTTCGCGCTTGCGCTCTGCGTACCATGCGCATGCGCAGTTAGCAACAAATCGCAGCATAGTGAAAATCGGCAACGAGCGAACAACTCGGAATGACCCCTTATGTTCCTTTAAGGGTATATATATATATATATATATATATATACATACACTGTGTATGGCTTGTAACAGTGGGAGACGGTCCTCCGTTCCCAGGGAACAAACACAGGCGGCACTCCATGGACTTAAACAAATGGTGATGTTTATAGGTGAGAATAAATCACAGCATGACGGGTCCGACGTTTCAACAGCGCGCAGGGTGTTTTTTTCAAGGACTCATGGTGAGTAAACAGTGTGTAATGAAAAACGCTTACCTTAAATACACAATACATACCTCATGAGCCAATGGGCTCATGAGGTATGCACATTTTTAATGCGGATGTGATAAATATATTTTGCATAAAATAGAAAAAGTGTATATTATTATGTGAATTTTCTAACAATCTCTTGCCAGGAGACCGGCTCCAATAAGAGCCCATCCTGCGGAGAGTTGGAAGCAGTGTGATAACATAAAGCTATCACACTGCTTCCTGGTTTGGGTCCTAGGCGCACGCTGCACATGCGCAGCTGGCGTATGCGTCACTGGTGGGTGACAGAGATGTCGCATTCTAGTGCTTGGTAAATCTGACAGCTTTGCAGATCCCATAGAAACTTTGGAAATGGAGGGACAGCAGCATTTCCCTTCATATATTTAGGGGATTCTTAATATTTGCAGGTATTCTCCGAAAATAAAAAAATATACTCAAGGCGCTGTAATGGCAATATCAATATATCAAAAAGGTGTATTTAAATCTACCTTGGTAATGAGTAACCATTTGTGAATCAGGCTGCTGTGTTAAATGGTAGCCAACCAAAATATGCAAATAAAGAAAAAGAAAACCAGCGCTGCATTCACTGAATTACTCAGAACTAAAAAAGAGGTAAAATGCTTTGACCACATAAAATTAACAATTTAATACATATACAATACACACTAATAAGGCTACTACATATAATACTAAAAATAAAGAATAAACATACAATTTACAAGCACCTCTCAGCAGAAAATAATGTATATAGAAGAATTGTCCCTTAGTCATACCCCTTTCACTCCGTCTGAGTGGGGTTGCACCTGGGAGCCTGACATGGTGCTTCCCTCCTCAGGTCCCTTGTCGCCGCTGTCGCCAACCCGGCATGTTGCCGCTGCGGGGGCGGTACTGAGATATGACATGATCTCCAAGCGCCACCCGTCCACTCACAGTGAACGGGAAACGTGTTGCATCGACCCGGCTTTCCGTTCACAAGGCTCAGAGAGCCGGATTGAACACGTGTTCAACCCTGCTCGCTACTCGAGTTGGAATACCGGTTCGCTCGACCCGGATTATTCCAACTGGGCCCTTTCAGACCACACTGCAACATGGGTTATGCGCGCTCTTGTGCAATAACCCGTGTTCAAAGCTGGTGATCTTAAAGGGGTATAAGATAAAAATCCAGTCACTGAGACTAATAAAGATCAGAAACAATTAGTAACAATATCTCACCATAATGGCATCAGTTACCAGTTGATACTATAAGCCTTTTATGCATTTAGTATAGTTGTTGTTCTGGGATACATACATATCCCAGCAGACAGTATGCCAGCTGTCACTATACCGACAGTAGCATACTGTCTGCCGGAATCGTGGCAGCGAGGCATGCTCACCGCACATCGGGCCCAATGGCTCACTGCGCTTGCCACAGGTTCTATTCTCACTCGACCCACCAACCGAGAGTGGTAATATCGGGCGGGTGTCGGGATTCCATCTGTCAGTAAAATGCTGGCTGATGGGATACCGGCATCGCTCTCCAGAAAGTAGGGATTTCGACAGCCGGTATATTGACTGCATCCCGTCCTAAACAAGAATCATATATATAAATATATATATATATATATATATATATATATATCCACAGGAACTGTGGGCGTGATTCATGTTTGTAAGTAAATATAAAAAGCATTATGTTTTTTAGTTCTTGAGAGAATGTGCTGGTTTTCTTTTTCTCTATTCCCAAAAAATGTCTCTTTTCGGAGAACATCGTACAAATATTATTTGATAAATAGGCTCCTAAAGCTGAGTACACACTAAAGTGATGTCAGAACGGTTTTTCAGCCTACATCAATTTGATAGAGGTATGTATAATTATTTTATTACATTATGAGTAGAGATGAGCGGGTTCGGTACTCCGAGATACGAACCCCCCCGAACTTTACCTATTTTACACGGTTCCGAGGCAGCCTCGGATCTTCCCGCCTTGCTCGGTTAACCTGAACGCGCCCGAACATCATCATCCCGCTGTCGGATTCTCGCGAGATTCGTATTCTATATAAAGAGCCACGCGTGGCCGCCATTTTCACTCGTGCATTGGAGATTGAACGGAGAGGACGTGGCTGCATTCTCTCCCTGAAAAGCTCCGTAATCTGTGCTCAGTGTGCTGCAAATATCTGTGCTCAGTGTGTTGCAAATATCTGTGCTCAGTGTGCTGAAAATATCTACGTTCTCTGCCTGAAAACACTCCATATCTGTGCTCAGTGTGCTGCAAATATCTGTGCTCATTGTGCTTTATTGTGGGGACTGGGGACCACAAGTATAATAGTAGTACAGTACAGTAGGCCATTGCTGTATCTTGCAGCTCTGTGTCACTGCAAGTATCCAATCCATATCTGTGCTGCATTTTTGTGAGCAGTATATATAGTATTACAGTGCAGCATTTTGGTGACCAACAGTATATAGTTGTACAGTAGGCCATTGCTGTATCTTGCAGCTCTGTGTCACTGCAAGTATCCATTCCATATCTGTGCTGCATTATTGTAAGCAGTATATATAGTATTACAGTGCAGCATTTTGGTGACCAACAGTATAAAGTTGTACAGTAGGCCATTGCTGTATCTTGCAGCTCTGTGTCACTGCAAGTATCCATTCCATATCTGTGCTGCATTTTTGTGAGCAGTATATTACAGTGGCGGATCTTGCCACGGGCAAGCAGGACTTTTGCCCGGGGCGCCGCCTTCCGGAGGGCGCTGGCGCCATCCGGAGGGCGCCGCACCGTGGCAAGATCCGCCACTGCTGCCCGCTGTGTCCCTGTCCGCCTCCGCTGCCGTCCCCGTCCCCGTCCCCGTCCGCCTCCTGAAGGGAACTAGACGCTATGCGTCTAGTTTCCCTTCCTGGAGAGTAACTTTGCTGAGCGGTGCGCGATGACGTCATCGCGCACCGCACAGCAAAGGTCCTCTCTACGAAGGGAACTAGACTCATAGCGTCTAGTTTCCCTTCGTGGAGAGGACCTTTTGCTGTGCGGTGCGCGATGACGTCATCGCGCACCGCTCAGCATTCAAGAGGCGCTTTTAATGTACAGGGGGCGTAATTGACCACGCCCCCTGTATTAGGCCACGCCCCATTTCCTGCCCGGGGCGCAGAGCGCCCTTGAACCGGCCCTGAGTATATATAGTATTACAGTGCAGCATTTTGGTGACCAACAGTATATAGTTGTACAGTACAGTAGGCCATTGCTGTATCTTGCAGCTCTGTGTCACTGCAAGTATCCATTCCATATCTGTGCTGCTGCATTGTGAGCAGTATATATAGTATTACAGTGCAGCATTTTGGTGACCAACAGTATATCGTTGTACAGTAGGCCAATGCTGTATCTTGCAGCTCTGTGTCACTGCAAGTATCCATTCCATATCTGTGCTGCATTATTGTGAGCAGTATATATAGTATTACAGTGCAGCATTTTGGTGACCAACAGTATATCGTTGTACAGTAGGCCATTGCTGTATCTTGCAGCTCTGTGTCACTGCAAGTATCCATTACATATCTGTGCTGCATTATTGTGAGCAGTATATATAGTATTACAGTGCAGCATTTTGGTGACCAACAGTATATCGTTGTACAGTAGGCCATTGCTGTATCTTGCAGCTCTGTGTCACTGCAAGTATCCATTCCATATCTGTGCTGCATTATTGTGAGCAGTATATATAGTATTACAGTGCAGCATTTTGGTGACCAACAGTATATCGTTGTACAGTAGGCCATTGCTGTATCTTGCAGCTCTGTGTCACTGCAAGTATCCATTCCATATCTGTGCTGCATTTTTGTGAGCAGTATATATAGTATTACAGTGCAGCATCTTGGTGACCAATAGTATATAGTTGTACAGTAACCCATTGCTGTATCTTGCAGCTCTGTGTCACTGCAAGTATCCATTCCATATCTGTGCTGCATTATTGTGAGCAGTATATATAGTATTACAGTGCAGCATTTTGGTGACCAACAGTATATAGTTGTACAGTACAGTAGGCCATTGCTGTATCTTGCAGCTCTGTGTCACTGCAAGTATCCATTCCATATCTGTGCTGCATTATTGTGAGCAGTATATATAGTATTACAGTGTAGCATTTTGGTGACCAACAGTATACATATATAGTACAGTACAGTAGGCCAATGCTATTGATTTATTACTGCCATATAATTCCACACATTAAAAAATGGAGAACAAAAATGTGGAGGGTAAAATAGGGAAAGATCAAGATCCACTTCCACCTCGTGCTGAATCTGCTACCACTAGTCATGGCCGAGATGATGAAATGCCATCAACGTCGTCTGCCAAGGCCGATGCCCAATGTCATAGTAGAGAGCATGTAAAATCCAAAAAACTAAGGTTCAGTAAAATGACCCAAAAATCTAAATTAAAAGCATCTGAGGAGAAGCATAAACTTGCCAATATGCCATTTACGACACGGAGTGGCAAGGAACGGCTGAGGCCCTGGCCTATGTTCATGGCTAGTGGTTCAGCTTCACATGAGGATGGAAGCACTCATCCTCCCGGTAGAAAAATGAAAAGAGTTAAGATGGCAAAAGCACAGCAAAGAACTGTGCGTTCTTCTAAATCACAAATCCCCAAGGAGAGTCCAATTGTGTAGGTTGCGATGCCTGACCTTCCCAACACTGGACGGGAAGAGGTGGCACCTTCCACCATTTGCACGCCCCCTGCAAGTGCTGGAAGGAGCAGCCACAGTCCAGTTCCTGATAGTCAAATTGAAGATGTCACTGTTGAAGTACACCAGGATAAGGATATGGGTGTTGCTGGCGCTGAGGAGGAAATTGACAAGGAGGATTCTGATGGTGAGGTGGTTTGTTTAAGTCAGGCACCCGGGGAGACACCTGTTGTCCGTGGGATAATAAGGCCATTGACATGCCTGGTCAAATTACAAAAAAATCACCTCTTCGGTGTGGAATTATTTTAACAGAAATGCGGACAACAGGTGTAAAGCCGTGTGTTGCCTTTGTCAAGCTGTAATAAGTATTGGTAAGGACGTTAACCACCTAGGAACATCCTCCCTTATACGTCACCTGGAGCGCATTCATCAGAAGTCATTGACATGTTCAAAAACTTTGGGTGGCAGCGGAAGCAGTCCACTGACAACTAAATCCCTTCCTCTTGTACCCAAGCTCCGGCAAACCACACCACCAACTCCCTCAGTGTCAATTTCCTCCTTAGACAGGAACGCCAATAGTCCTGCAGGTAATGTCACTGGCAAGTCTGACGAGTCCTCTCCTAACTGGGATTCCTCCGATGGATCCTTGAGTGTAACGCCTACTGCTGCTGGTGCTGCTGTTGTTGCTGCTGGGAGTCGATTGTCATCCCAGAGGGGAAGTCGGAAGACCACTTGTACTACTTCCAGTAAGCAATTGACTGTCCAACAGTCCTATGCGAGGAAGATAACTCAGGCAGATAACTCAGGCCTTGGCAGCTTTGGTGGTGTTAAACGTGTGTCCGGTATCCACCGTTAATTCACAGGGAATTAGACAATTTATTGAGTTAGTGTGTCCCCGGTACCAAATACCATCTAGGTTCCACTTCTCTAGGCAGGTCCTACCGAGAATTTACACAGACGTCAGAAAAAGTCACCAGTGTCCTAAAAAATGCAGTTGTACCCAATGTCCACTTAACCACGGACATGTGGACAAGTGGAGCAGGGCAGACTCAGGACTATATGACTGTGACAGCCCACTGGGTAGATGTATTGCCTCCCGCAACAAGAACAGCAGCAGCGGCTCCAGTAGCAGCATCTCGCAAACGCCAACTCGTTCCTAGGCAGGTTACGCTTTGTATCACCGCTTTCCATAAGAGGCACACAGCTGACAAACTCTTACGGAAACTGAGGAACATCATCGCAGAATGGCTTACCCCAATTGGACTCTCCTGGGGATTTGTGACATTGGACAACGCCACCAATATTGTGCGTGCATTACATGTGGGCAAATTCCAGCACGTCCCATGTTTTGCACATACATTGAATTTGGTGGTGCAGAATTTTTTTTAAAACCGACAGGGGCATGCAAGAGATGCTGTCGGTAGCCCGAAGAATTGCGGGCCACTTTCGGCATTCAGCCGCCGCGTGCCGAAGAGTGGAGCAGCAGCAAACACTCCTGAACCTGCCCCGCCATCATCTGAAGCAAGAGGTGGTAACGAGGTGGAATTCAACCCTCGATATGCTTCAGAGGATGGAGGAGCAGCAAAAGGCCATTCAAGCCTATACCTCTGCCTACGATATAGGCAAAGGAGGGGGAATGCACCTGACTCAAGCGCAGTGGAGAATGATTTCAACGTTGTGCAAGGTTCTGCAACCCTTTGAACTTGCCACACGTGAAGTCAGTTCAGACACTGCCAGCTTGAGTCAGGTCATCAGGCTTTTGCAGAAGCAGCTGGAGAGATTGAAGGAGGAGCTAAAATGGAGCGATTCCGCTAGGCATGTGGGACTTGTGGATGGAGACCTACATTCGCTTAACCAGGATTCACGGGTGGTCAATCTGTTGAAATCATCCTAGGTTTAAAGCCTACGTTGTATCTCTCTCTTTCCGGCAGACACAAATGTGCAGAGGTGCAAAGACCTGCTGGTGAGACACTTGTCAAGTCAAGCGGAACGTGACCCGTCAACAGCTCCTCCTTCACATTCTCCTGCAACTGGGGCTGTGAGTTAAAGGCTAAGAATTCCGAGCCCACCCGCTGGCGGTGATGCCGGGCAGGCTGGAGCGAGTGCTGACATCTGGTCCGGACTGAAGGACCCGCCAACGATTACTGACATGTCGTCTACTGTCACTGCATATGATTCTGTCACCATTGAAAGAATGGTGGAGGATTATATGAGTGACCGCATCCAAGTAGGCACGTCAGACAGTCCGTACGTATACTGGCAGGAAAAAGAGGCAGTTTGGAGGCCCTTGCAGAAACTGGTTTTATTTTACCTAAGTTTCCCCCCCTCCAGTGTGTACTCCGAAAGAGTGTTTAGTGCAGCCGCTCACCTTGTCAGCAATCGGCGTACGAGGTTACTTCCAGAAAATGTGGAGAAGATTATGTTCATCAAAATGAATTATAATCAATTCCTCCGTGGAGACATTCACCAGCAATTGCCTCCAGAAATTACACAGGGACCTAAGATGGTGGATTCCAGTGGGGACAAATTAATACTCTGTGAGGAGGATGTACACAGTGAAAGGGGTGAGGAATCGGACGATGAGGAGGAGGTGGACATCTTGCCTCTGTAGAGCCAGTTTGTGCAAGGAGAGATTGATTGCTTCTTTTTTGGTGGGGGCCCAAACCAACCAGTCATTTCAGCCACAGTCGTGTGGCAGACGCTGTGGCTGAAATGATGGGTTTGTTAAAGTGTGCATGTCCTGTTTATACAACATAAGGGTGGGTGGGAGGGCCCAAGGACCATTCCATCTTGCACCTCTTTTTTTTTATTTATCTCTTTTTTTATTTATCTCTGCATCATGTGATGTTTGGGGCTAATTTTTTTAAGTGCCATTCTGTCTGACACTGCAGTGCCACTCCTAGATGGGCCAGGTGTTTTTGCCGGCCACTTGGGTCGCTTATCTTGGTCATCCAGCGACCTCGGTGCAAATTTTAGGACTAAAAATAATATTGTGAGGTGTGAGGTGCTCAGAATAGACTGGAAATGAGTGGAAATTATTGTGGTTATTGAGGTTAATAATACTATAGGATCAAAATTACGCCCAAATTCTATGATGTAAGCTGTTTTTGAGGGGTGTTTGAAAAAAAACACCCGAATCTGACAAAAAATTGTCAACACAAAACCCAAAAATTTTCCGGTGCACATATCTAGGAAAGTGCTTGTTTTCTACTGTAATGCTGACGTCTTATCAGCCATCACTAGTAAAGCAGTCATATTGCAAAGGTCACAATACTGGTAGCCAGCGGCGGCTCTACCTCGGTAAAGGAGGGGGGCTGCCGCTGAACATGCTGCCGGGTCCCTACTCCCTTGTCCCCACAGCCAGGTCCCCTGTCCCCGCTGCCGGCTGGGTCCCGGCATCTGTACAATATAGATGCTGGAACCAGTGCATGCACAGAAATGGTGACTGTACTGCTCATGTGCAACACCCCGGCTTCTATGGACTGCATTGGCTGCAGCCCAAAGAAGCTAGCTAGGGCTGCCCGAACAGATGAGAGTGGCTTCTCTCTGCCTATCGCAGCCAAGCCTGGCAGTCTCGGAGGGAGGAAGCACCTCCAATGGGACTGCCTGAAGTGTCTTTGACTGGCAGGTAGGACTCCAATGAAGCCAGTGCAGTCTCACGGACAGCATCTGGCTTCCCAGACTCTGTGCTGAGGCGGCAGATTTTACCGGGGCAGATTTTACCGGGGCTGGAGAAATCCACTACTGCTTGAAGCTGCACTAACAAACTAATATACTGTAAGTTTATGTTATCATGTTACTACAGCTACCAGTGATGTAACAGTGTTGAAACAAGGAGAGACAGCGGGAGGTGGAAGTTTTAAATTGAAAGTTTTGGCGACAGCTGCTGCTAACAAGATGTGTACTTCGCTGGCTACTTACGTACAGTTCTTTTAGGCTGGTCATTAATTGTTTCACAAGATGCACTTACCGAATCCAGGGTACAGGCTTCCTTCTAGGTAAAACCACATCTCCCCTTTGTAATCTCTGGTCAGCTGATCAGCACAGCCAATGACATCTTCTCACTGGGATACATACGGGATACGGGCAGATGGGATGCCGGCTGCTACTATACCAACAGCAGCATCCCGTCAGCCAGAATCCCGGCAGCAAGGCAGCGAGCCACCTGGTGGGCTTGCTGCGCTCGCCATGCTTCAGGGACGGTGGCGAGTTTTCCTCGCCTCTGGTTATATTTCCACTAAGGTGGTGGCATGGACCCAGCACCCAAGTGGCAATACTGGGCTGTGGTTGGGATTACGACCACCCGCATTTCCCCTGCTCTCGGGATTCCGGCGCTGGTATCCTGAATGACGGGATCCTGACAGGCGGTATATTAATTTATTCTCCTTCTCACTATCTAATGCAGGATTTTTAATTGCTCAAATGTAAGATTATTGGGGGTCATTCCGAGTTGATCGCTCGCTAGCTGCTTTTAGCAGCCGTGCATACGCTATGCCGCCGCCCTCTGGGAGTGTATCTTAGCTTAGCAGAAGTGCGAACGAGAGGATCGCAGAGCGGCTACAAAGAAAAATTGTGCAGGTTTAGAGCAGCTCCAGATCTACTCAGCGCTTGCGATCACTTCAGAGTGTTCAGTTACTCTTTTGACATCACCAACACGCCCTGCTTTCGGCCAGCCACGCCTGCGTTTTTCCTGGCACGCCTGCGTTTTTCCGAACACTCTCTGAAAATGGTCAGTTGACACCCAGAAACGACTACTTCAATCACTCTGCGGTCAGCAGTGCGACTGAAAAGCTTTGCTAGACCTTGTGTAAAAAAACATCGGCTGTTGTGAAAGTACGTCACGCGTGTGCATTGCGCCGCATACGCATGCGCAGAAGTGCTGCTTTTTCACTTAATCGCTGCGCTGCAAACATTTTTATCTAACGATCTACTCGGAATGACCACCATTGTCTCAACTTCTTGGGCTGCAAACAGTTTGCAGTGGTGGATACTGCACACTCTTGTGAGCCATGGTCCAGTGTTCTAAATCCCTATGTGTCGGAGGCTTTTACGATAGCCTGATGCAGACAAATCGCTGGGACAGAGCTTTTTCGCAAGCGATATTATTAGATATTATTGGATCACAATCATATTTAAAATGCAAAATTGTGATAAATATCCTTAATCTCACTCATGTGTGCTGAGCTCCAGCACTCCTGTACTCTCTGTGTCTTGTACTCCAGCATCCAAGTTGCACCACCCTGTGTTATACTTCTGAGACTTTGTCAAACAGCAGTTTGCTGTGCTCCAGAATCCTGTGCTGCTTGCTCAGTCTATCAAACCGTTCCATAGTATGTGATAACTCTCCGGTGCCTCTCTATAAAGTTACATCTGGTGCTCACCCGGGGCAGTGACATGTGTGGTATCTGAGTCTAAACCTCCTTGTGGGGGTTACTATCAAAGATCAACTCCCTGTACACTATAGGAACATATATGCCTGGTACCTGGCAAGATATTACCGTGTGGATAAAATCTTACATGAGGAACCTAACAGTATGCTGCACACTTGAGTGCATGGTTACTGATGCACCACCTCAATACTGTACTTATAGTGAGTGTGCTAGGGCACTGTGTACCTTGGAAATTGTTGATGGCTATCAAATCTCACTGGTCTATATTTTGGTACGGCATTATACCTGTAATACTACAGACCTGGCTCTCCTGCTATAATTCCACTTTTTATCCGGACTAAAGAGCAGGATGACCGCGCTGCAGGAGTTATTGCCTGTTACTCTCCACTGGTCTAAGAGGTTAGTTCTATTGAAATATATAGTTTAGCAGATGCCAATTACCTAGAGGTGTCTGTGGACACCAGGTACTGCCCAGGGATATGCCTGGCACACAGCTACACAAGTGGCTGAAGGGGTTACAGATGCTTTATTTCTACAGCTATTATAAGGTCACATTTTCTTACTGTCTCAACTGATTACTGATTAGTAATTTAATTAATGAGGTGAATATCTTTACCTTCAGGAGGAATAAGGTAACTTGTATTTCTGTACTGTGTGTTAGTCAATGCTTGTTCCTACTGTACATTGTAAAGCAGAGATGGACAAGATATTGTACAGTATTCTGAATGAATGACTGAGAGTCATTCATGGGAGATGTTCTACAGACGCTGGAAAGCCATTTGCCCATTTTTAATATAAGGTATACACTAAAGTTCAAACTCCCAACCATCTATAAATCATTGCTGACTGATTAGTTCAAGCAATCAACTTACATAACATAAACCAAACAAATAATATAAATAATCTGCACAATGACCACAGTCAAAACTATATTGTTTATATGAAAGCTATCACTGGTTCTGAGTAAATGCAAACTCGATCTAATGATGGAATAACTAAAAGTCAGCTTTTTTGGCAGAACCATTGTTTGATTGCACAGTATTTAATGCAGACAGCATAAATAAACATAATATAGTCCAGATGGATTTTTTTTAGTATCTAAACCCAGAATCTAAAGCAAAGGCTGACAACTGTAGACCCTACAGCTGCTGCTAAGTGATAGTTCCCACAGTCCTTTGCAAGACTGGTTTGGGTGGGGATTATGGGTGTCAAAATATAATACTTGAAGTAATACAAATTTCCCTCTTCGCCCTTCTTTGATAAATACACTGGGCCTTATTCTGAGCTGGATTCACTGAGTCCACAAGTACGGACAGTGGCGGCAGCCAGATTCACAGCCTTATGCTAATAGCAGTATCCATACACACTGCATATGGTTGTACTGCCCACTGGTTTTCCATCCGCAGGTGCAACCATTATCATTAATATTGGCACTTACACCAGCTGGTTCCAAGAGATCCATCAGAAATAGACATCCCTACTCTGCACACATGCCTCAAATTAGCATGTACGTCTGGCAACATGACCATGACCCTCCCAGAAAAAGGATTCTTTCCGCGCCTTAGCAAAGCAACTGCACAGTTAGTGCTCATAAACGCTAATTTCACAGATGGAGTGACTCGACCATGCAGAGCTGTAACTGGATTTTTCGGTGCCCTGTGCCAGAGAGAGAATTGGTGCTTCCCCCCATTTTTCCAATAGCGACATAAGGCGCATGCCTTGTAGAGAAGGGCATATATATATATATATATATATACTGTGTGTATATATATATATATATATATATATATACTGTGTGTGTATATATATATATATATATATATATATACTGTGTGTGTGTATATATATATATATATATATATATATATATACATACAGTATATAGTGTTCTATGGTAAATCAGCTGCGCCTTCAGTGTTCAAAAAGACTTATCACAGTGTCCTCAAATAGTGACCAAATATACGTACCAGACACACAGGAATGTTTCTTGTAAAGATTTCTTTTCATCAACTGTCTTCCTCCTTGTTAATCTCCTCCTCTCATATCTGTCCGGATATTTACTTTTACGTGGTATTCCACGTGTATGGGGAATGGAAGACAGTGGATCAATAAAGTGCACAGATCGAAGTAAAGTGACACTGTGCTTAATGTGAAAAAGTGTGCAAAAAATGTGCAATAAAGTGCTATAGTGCTATAATGTGCTGAAATAATTTAAAAAAACGACACCCTTCTGGTAATGTGCTTATTTACCAATAACGAAGGTGCAGCACCAACCAAATTAGACTATTATGGCAGCACTCACGTTTTTCAAGATACAGTGTAACCAGATGGAGCCCTCAGTATCATCCATCAGACCAGAGTACCTTAAAACCAAAAGTGCTCCAAAGAGGTAAAAAAACTCTGATAGTGTAATTTCGTTTTTACACATGTAATATAACAATAAACATAAAAAATGGACTCGTACAATTTAATAACAGTATAAGTGCTTATCTGTTAATCATATAGGAGAGCGGAGAACCAGTGATCACTGATTTACCATAGAACACTATTAAAAAACCTGTCCAATTGGAAATCGGACTACTTTGAAATCTGGCTGCTGCCACTGTATTTAGTCTGGAGTATACTATTTATATGTCTGACTAGCCACGGGCTAGGGACTTTTTGCTTTAAGGCACTTGAGTTCTTTTTGAATATAAGGTTGTAGCGCTATTTGCTCCGTTTATACACTATATATATATATATATATATATATATATATATATATATATACACACATACTGTATGAAGCTACTGGTACTTTGTAAAAAAATAGTCAGCATTGCAATTGAGCAGATCTACAGTATGTAGTGTGCAGCCACACATCCAATCTCTTGCAGCCACACACTACATAGATCTGCTTAGCCGCAATGCTGCTGTTATTTCACAAAGTACATGGTAAGTTTAAAATAGTTAGAATTCTCTAGTGTAGAATTATCTACCTTTCTATGCAAGGGCAGGCAGATAGCTCAGTGAATAAAGTGTCTGACTGCAATGCCACAGGCAATGGGATCAAATCCCGGGTATGTCAGCATCTTGAAATATAATAAAAGACAGTGTGACTGAATAACAAAGAAATCTCAAGCTGAATTTATGAATGTTGTATAGATATTAGCAACAGAAGGGGTCAGGGTAGGAGAAAGGGCGGTCAGGAGATGCTGGGCTTCAGAAAGGGGGGAAGCTGCAAATGAAAGTAATTAAAACAGATAATTGGTAAGTGCCGCAAACAGTGCCCTCTAACCTGCAGCGCTATGTGCGGTGCCCCCTCCCAGTGCTGTTTCTTGCCCGCCGCGGCACTTCTTGAGGACTTTGAATCCCCCCTCCCCTCTCCTCCCGAGTGCCCAGCTCGGGGGGCGGGGTTTCACGGAATGACACGATTGCGTCGTGACATCACGACGCAATCGCATCATTCCGCGAAACCCCGCCTTCCGAGCTGGGCATTCGGGAGGAGGGAGAAGGGGGAGCCAAGCCGGCCGGCGGCGGCGCCGCGCAGACGAGGGAGAGGCGGCTGAAGAGCGGGAAGAACCGCTTCAAATGTAAGTCAGCCCCTCTCCCTCTCGCTCTCTCCCTCCCTCCCTCCCTCCCTCCCTCCCCACCACCACCACCACCTGCCGTACTGTGTAAAATGGGGACACCTGTCTGCTGGAATGTGTAAAATGGAGAGTCTTGCCTGCCGGAATGTGTAAAATGGGGACGCAGTCTGCCGGAATGTGTATAATGGGGGCACGTGCCTGCCTTAATGTGTAAAATAGGGACACTTGCCTGCCGGAATGTGTAAAATGGGGACACTTGCCTGCCGGAATGTGTAAAATGGGGACTCTTGCCTGCCGGAATGTGTAAAATGGGGACGCAGTCTGCCGGAATGTGTAAAATGGGGACTCTTGCCTACCTTAATGTGTAAAATAGGGACACCTGTCTGCCGGAATGTGTAAAATGGGGACGCAGTCTGCCGGAATGTGTAAAATGGGGGCACGTGCCTGCCTTAATGTGTAAAATAGGGACACTTGCCTGCCGGAATGTGTAAAATGGGGACTCTTGCCTGCCTTAATGTGTAAAATGGGGGCACGTGCCTGCCGGGATGTGTAAAATGGGGACTCTTGCCTGCCGGAATGTGTAAAATGGGGACGCAGTCTGCCGGAATGTGTAAAATGGGGACTCTTGCCTGCCTTAATGTGTAAAATAGGGACACCTGTTTGCCGGAATGTGTAAAATGGGGACACTTGCCTGCCGCAATGTGTAAAATGGGGACACTTGCCTGCCGGAATGTGTAAAATGGGGATACTTGCCTGCCGGAATGTGTAAAATGGGGACACTTGCCTGCCGGAATGTGTAAAATGGGGACGCAGTCTGCCGTAATGTGTAAAATGGGGGCACGTGCCTGCCGTACTGTGTAAAATGGGGGCATGTGCCTGCCGCAATGTGTAAAATGGGTACACTTTCCTGCCGCAATGTGTAAAATGGGGGCACGTGCCTGCCGCAATGTGTAAAATGGGGACACTTTCCAGCCGTACTGTGTAAAATGGGGGCACGTGCCTGCCGCAATGTGTAAAATGGGGGCACGTGCCTGCCGCAATATGTAAAATGGGGACACTTGCCTACCTTGCTATGTAAAATGGGGACACTTGCCTGCCGTGCTGTGTAAAATGGGGTCGCGTGCCTGCTGTAATGTGTAAAATGAGGACTTTTTTTTTTATCCTGTGGTGGCCGTGATGATGAGATCAGATGAGGCCACGCCCATCTTAACAAAGCCATGCCCATTTTAACGAGGCCACGCCCCTTGCCGGGAGCGCGCGCGCATGCTTTTACTCTTTATATTTATGAGGCGCATTTTTTTATGTGAATGGGGGGGGCGCATTTTTAAATCTCGCACTGGGAGCCAAATTGGCTAGAAACAGCCCTGCCCCCTCCGTACACACCTAGTTACGACCCTGTGGCCATGCACGGAACATCCCAGCGACTTTCATAATCTCCATCAAGGTTACGTGATGCGGCACATGCGCAGACTGCAATTGCTTTATATGGCATATCCTCACTCTGCTGTAATCAACACAGAATCAGGCCTGTAGCAACAGGATGAAGGAACTGCAACCTTGCAATTAATCCTAGGCTACACATACAACTACACATACTGTTATCTTCTGGGAGGGTGACAAGTGCCAAGAATCTTTGCACACCTAGGAATATTGGGGGTCATTCCGACTCCGAGTTGATCATCTTACCAGACATGCTGGGGGACGCTCAGCACAGGGCTAGTCCGCCCCGCATGTCAGTCCGGCCCCCCCACACAAGTACAAAGGCATTGCACAGCGGCGATGCTTTTGTACTTGAAGAGTAACTCCCGGCCAGCGCAGCTCCTGCGGCTGGCTGGGAGTTACTCATCGCTGCCCCGAGTTGCAGCGGCTGTGTGTGACATCACACAGCCGCTGCGGCACGCCCCCCGCACGGTCCGGCCACGCCTGCATTGGCCGGACCGAGCTCCGAAAACAGCGGCCAAACGCAGCCGCGCCACCCCCTCCCGCCCAGCGACCGCCTTGCCTGTCAATCAGGCAGAGGCGATCGCTAGGTAATGATGGCCTTCGGTCATCTGGCATGCGCCAGCGCTCTGCGGCGCATGTGCAGTTCTCACCCGATCGCTGCGCTGCGAACAACTGCAGCGTGCAATCGGGTCGGAATGACCCCTATTGCATGCTGATATTTGGAATATTTAATATTATGCTCCAAATTCAAAATTAGCTTTGTTAACTCATTTAAGAGTGTTAACATTTGCATCACCTGAGCAGTTGAAAAGTAGGGAAAAATCCCTATTTTAAGGTAAAAATGTCAGGACTTGGGGGGTTATTCAGACCCGGCTGCTGATGAGGCCCACAGCACAGTTTGCTGATGGAGGCAAACTGTGCATGCGCAGTGGCCACATTGCGGCTGCGCGACCCCACACATTGCAGTTGCACTCCCGATGGATGCGACTGCAATGTGATTGACTGTAGAGAGCAGCAATGGAGGGGCGGGATGGCCCAAACGGGGGCAGACCGGGAACAGTTTCAGGGAGCTGCATGACGTCACACGCAGCCACTCTGATTAAACTAATGGCAGCTGACCGCCTGACAGCGCAGCCAGGGGTCAACCTTAGTTACGATGCATACGCAATCTAAATGCGGACGCATCCGGAGGCGGCCTCACACATGCTGGATGGCCTTGCCCCATGCTGGGCAGCCCCCAGCATTTGAGGAGATCGACGCAGATTTGGTTGGGTATGCTGCGATCTGCTTCTATCTCTGAATAAGGTCATAGGTTCATTTAAAACTAGAGATGAGCGCCTGAAATTTTTCGGGTTTTGTGTTTTGGTTTTGGGTTCGGTTCCGCGGCCGTGTTTTGGGTTCGAACGCGTTTTGGCAAAACCTCACCGAATTATTTTTGTCGGATTCGGGTGTGTTTTGGATTCGGGTGTTTTTTTCCAAAAACACTAAAAAACAGCTTAAATCATAGAATTTGGGGGTCATTTTGATCCCAAAGTATTATTAACCTCAAAAACCATAATTTACACTCATTTTCAGTCTATTCTGAATACCTCACACCTCACAATATTATTTTTAGTCCTAAAATTTGCACCGAGGTCGCTGTGTGAGTAAGATAAGCGACCCTAGTGGCCGACACAAACACCGGGCCCATCTAGGAGTGGCACTGCAGTGTCACGCAGGATGTCCCTTCCAAAAAACCCTCCCCAAACAGCACATGACGCAAAGAAAAAAAGAGGCGCAATGAGGTAGCTGTGTGAGTAAGATTAGCGACCCTAGTGGCCGACACAAACACCGGGCCCATCTAGGAGTGGCACTGCAGTGTCACGCAGGATGGCCCTTCCAAAAAACCCTCCCCAAACAGCACATGACGCAAAGAAAAAAAGAGGCGCAATGAGGTAGCTGTGTGAGTAAGATTAGCGACCCTAGTGGCCGACACAAACACCGGGCCCATCTAGGAGTGGCACTGCAGTGTCACGCAGGATGGCCCTTCCAAAAAACCCTCCCCAAACAGCACATGACGCAAAGAAAAAAAGAGGCGCAATGAGGTAGCTGACTGTGTGAGTAAGATTAGCGACCCTAGTGGCCGACACAAACACCGGGCCCATCTAGGAGTGGCACTGCAGTGTCACGCAGGATGTCCCTTCCAAAAAACCCTCCCCAAACAGCACATGACGCAAAGAAAAAAGAGGCGCAATGAGGTAGCTGTGTGAGTAAGATTAGCGACCCTAGTGGCCGACACAAACACCGGGCACATCTAGGAGTGGCACTGCAGTGTCACGCAGGATGTCCCTTCCAAAAAACCCTCCCCAAACAGCACATGACGCAAAGAAAAAAAGAGGCGCAATGAGGTAGCTGTGTGAGTAAGATTAGCGACCCTAGTGGCCGACACAAACACCGGGCCCATCTAGGAGTGGCACTGCAGTGTCACGCAGGATGTCCCTTCCAAAAAACCCTCCCCAATCAGCACATGATGCAAAGAAAAAGAAAAGAAAAAAGAGGTGCAAGATGGAATTATCCTTGGGCCCTCCCACCCACCCTTATGTTATATAAACAAAACACGACATGCACACTTTAACCAACCCATCATTTCAGTGACAGGGTCTGCCACACGACTGTGACTGATATGACGGGTTGGTTTGGACCCCCCCCAAAAAAGAAGCAATTAATCTCTCCTTGCACAAACTGGCTCTACAGAGGCAAGATGTCCACCTCATCTTCACCCTCCGATATATCACCGTGTACATCCCCCTCCTCACAGATTATCAATTCGTCCCCACTGGAATCCACCATCTCAGCTCCCTGTGTACTTTGTGGAGGCAATTGCTGCTGGTCAATGTCTCCGCGGAGGAATTGATTATAATTCATTTTAATGAACATCATCTTCTCCACATTTTCTGGATGTAACCTCGTACGCCGATTGCTGACAAGGTGAGCGGCGGCACTAAACACTCTTTTGGAGTACACACTTGTGGGAGGGCAACTTAGGTAGAATAAAGCCAGTTTGTGCAAGGGCCTCCAAATTGCCTCTTTTTCCTGCCAGTATAAGTACGGACTGTGTGACGTGCCTACTTGGATGCGGTCACTCATATAATCCTCCACCATTCTATCAATGTTGAGAGAATCATATGCAGTGACAGTAGACGACATGTCCGTAATCGTTGTCAGGTCCTTCAGTCCGGACCAGATGTCAGCATCAGCAGTCGCTCCAGACTGCCCTGCATCACCGCCAGCGGGTGGGCTCGGAATTCTGAGCCTTTTCCTCGCACCCCCAGTTGCGGGAGAATGTGAAGGAGGAGATGTTGACAGGTCGCGTTCCGCTTGACTTGACAATTTTGTCACCAGCAGGTCTTTCAACCCCAGCAGACCTGTGTCTGCCGGAAAGAGAGATCCAAGGTAGGCTTTAAATCTAGGATCGAGCACGGTGGCCAAAATGTAGTGCTCTGATTTCAACAGATTGACCACCCGTGAATCCTTGTTAAGCGAATTAAGGGCTGCATCCACAAGTCCCACATGCCTAGCGGAATCGCTCCCTTTTAGCTCCTTCTTCAATGCCTCCAGCTTCTTCTGCAAAAGCCTGATGAGGGGAATGACCTGACTCAGGCTGGCAGTGTCTGAACTGACTTCACGTGTGGCAAGTTCAAAGGGCATCAGAACCTTGCACAACGTTGAAATCATTCTCCACTGCACTTGAGACAGGTGCATTCCATCTCCTATATCGTGCTCAATTGTATAGGCTTGAATGGCCTTTTGCTGCTCCTCCAACCTCTGAAGCATATAGAGGGTTGAATTCCACCTCGTTACCACTTCTTGCTTCAGATGATGGCAGGGCAGGTTCAGTAGTTTTTGGTGGTGCTCCAGTCTTCTGTACGTGGTGCCTGTACGCCGAAAGTGTCCCGCAATTTTTCTGGCCACCGACAGCATCTCTTGCACGCCCCTGTCGTTTTTTAAAAAATTCTGCACCACCAAATTCAAGGTATGTGCAAAACATGGGACGTGCTGGAATTTGCCCATATTTAATGCACACACAATATTGCTGGCGTTGTCCGATGCCACAAATCCACAGGAGAGTCCAATTGGGGTAAGCCATTCCGCGATGATCTTCCTCAGTTGCCGTAAGAGGTTTTCAGCTGTGTGCGTATTCTGGAAAGCGGTGATACAAAGCGTAGCCTGCCTAGGAAAGAGTTGGCGTTTGCGAGATGCTGCTACTGGTGCCGCCGCTGCTGTTCTTGCGGCGGGAGTCCATACATCTACCCAGTGGGCTGTCACAGTCATATAGTCCTGACCCTGCCCTGCTCCACTTGTCCACATGTCCGTGGTTAAGTGGACATTGGGTACAACTGCATTTTTTAGGAGACTGGTGAGTCTTTTTCTGACGTCCGTGTACATTCTCGGTATCGCCTGCCTAGAGAAGTGGAACCTAGATGGTATTTGGTAACGGGGGCACACTGCCTCAATAAATTGTCTAGTTCCCTGTGAACTAACGGCGGATACCGGACGCACGTCTAACACCAACATAGTTGTCAAGGACTCAGTTATCCGCTTTGCAGTAGGATGACTGCTGTGATATTTCATCTTCCTCGCAAAGGACTGTTGAACAGTCAATTGCTTACTGGAAGTAGTACAAGTGGGCTTACGACTTCCCCTCTGGGATGACCATCGACTCCCAGCGGCAACAACAGCAGCGCCAGCAGCAGTAGGCGTTACACGCAAGGATGCATCGGAGGAATCCCAGGCAGGAGAGGACTCGTCAGACTTGCCAGTGACATGGCCTGCAGGACTATTGGCATTCCTGGGGAAGGAGGAAATTGACACTGAGGGAGTTGGTGGGGTGGTTTGCGTGAGCTTGGTTACAAGAGGAAGGGATTTACTGGTCAGTGGACTGCTTCCGCTGTCACCCAAAGTTTTTGAACTTGTCACTGACTTATTATGAATGCGCTGCAGGTGACGTATAAGGGAGGATGTTCCGAGGTGGTTAACGTCCTTACCCCTACTTATTACAGCTTGACAAAGGGAACACACGGCTTGACACCTGTTGTCCGCATTTCTGGTGAAATACCTCCACACCGAAGAGCTGATTTTTTTGGTATTTTCACCTGGCATGTCAACGGCCATATTCCTCCCACGGACAACAGGTGTCTCCCCGGGTGCCTGACTTAAACAAACCACCTCACCATCAGAATCCTCCTGGTCAATTTCCTCCCCAGTGCCAGCAACACCCATATCCTCCTCATCCTGGTGTACTTCAACACTGACATCTTCAATCTGACTATCAGGAACTGGACTGCGGGTGCTCCTTCCAGCACTTGCAGGGGGCGTGCAAATGGTGGAAGGCGCATGCTCTTCACGTCCAGTGTTGGGAAGGTCAGGCATCGCAACCGACACAATTGGACTCTCCTTGTGGATTTGGGATTTCAAAGAACGCACAGTTCTTTGCGGTGCTTTGCCTTTTGCCAGCTTGAGTCTTTTCAGTTTTCTAGCGAGAGGCTGAGTGCTTCCATCCTCATGTGAAGCTGAACCACTAGCCATGAACATAGGCCAGGGCCTCAGCCGTTCCTTGCCACTCCGTGTGGTAAATGGCATATTGGCAAGTTTACGCTTCTCCTCCGACAATTTTATTTTAGGTTTTGGAGTCCTTTTTTTACTGATATTTGGTGTTTTGGTTTTGACATGCTCTGTACTATGCCATTGGGCATCGGCCTTGGCAGACGACGTTGCTGGCATTTCATCGTCTCGGCCATGACTAGTGGCAGCAGCTTCAGCACGAGGTGGAAGTGGATCTTGATCTTTCCCTAATTTTGGAACCTCAACATTTTTGTTCTCCATATTTTAATAGGCACAACTAAAAGGCACCTCAGGTAAACAATGGAGATGGATGGATTGGATACTAGTATACAATTATGGACGGGCTGCCGAGTGCCGACACAGAGGTAGCCACAGCCGTGAACTACCGACTGTACTGTGTCTGCTGCTAATATATAGACTGGTTGATAAAGAGATAGTATACTCGTAACTAGTATGTATGTATAAAGAAAGAAAAAAAAACCACGGTTAGGTGGTATATACAATTATGGACGGGCTGCCGAGTGCCGACACAGAGGTAGCCACAGCCGTGAACTACCGCACTGTACTGTGTCTGCTGCTAATATATAGACTGGTTGATAAAGAGATAGTATACTCGTAACTAGTATGTATGTATAAAGAAAGAAAAAAAAACCACGGTTAGGTGGTATATACAATTATGGACGGGCTGCCGAGTGCCGACACAGAGGTAGCCACAGCCGTGAACTACCGCACTGTACTGTGTCTGCTGCTAATATATAGACTGGTTGATAAAGAGATAGTATACTCGTAACTAGTATGTATGTATAAAGAAAGAAAAAAAAACCACGGTTAGGTGGTATATACAATTATGGACGGGCTGCCGAGTGCCGACACAGAGGTAGCCACAGCCGTGAACTACCGCACTGTACTGTGTCTGCTGCTAATATATAGACTGGTTGATAAAGAGATAGTATACTCGTAACTAGTATGTATGTATAGAGAAAGAAAAAAAAACCACGGTTAGGTGGTATATACAATTATGGACGGGCTGCCGAGTGCCGATACAGAGGTAGCCACAGCCATGAACTACCGCACTGTACTGTGTCTGCTGCTAATATATAGACTGGTTGATAAAGAGATAGTATACTCGTAACTAGTATGTATGTATAAAGAAAGAAAAAAAAAACCACGGTTAGGTCACTGGTATATACAATTATGGACGGGCTGCCGAGTGCCGACACAGAGGTAGCCACAGCCGTGAACTACCGCACTGTACTGTGTCTGCTGCTAATATATAGACTGGTTGATAAAGAGATAGTATACTCGTAACTAGTATGTATGTATAAAGAAAGAAAAAAAAACCACGGTTAGGTCACTGGTATATACAATTATGGACGGGCTGCCGAGTGCCGACACAGAGGTAGCCACAGCCGTGAACTACCGCACTGTACTGTGTCTGCTGCTAATATATAGACTGGTTGATAAAGAGATAGTATACTCGTAACTAGTATGTATGTATAAAGAAAGAAAAAAAAACCACGGTTAGGTCACTGGTATATACAATTATGGACGGGCTGCCGAGTGCCGACACAGAGGTAGCCACAGCCGTGAACTACCGCACTGTACTGTGTCTGCTGCTAATATATAGACTGGTTGATAAAGAGATAGTATACTCGTAACTAGTATGTATGTATAAAGAAAGAAAAAAAAACCACGGTTAGGTGGTATATACAATTATGGACGGGCTGCCGAGTGCCGACACAGAGGTAGCCACAGCCGTGAACTACCGCACTGTACTGTGTCTGCTGCTAATATATAGACTGGTTGATAAAGAGATAGTATACTCGTAACTAGTATGTATGTATAAAGAAAGAAAAAAAAACCACGGTTAGGTCACTGGTATATACAATTATGGACGGGCTGCCGAGTGCCGACACAGAGGTAGCCACAGCCGTGAACTACCGCACTGTACTGTGTCTGCTGCTAATATATAGACTGGTTGATAAAGAGATAGTATACTCGTAACTAGTATGTATGTATAAAGAAAGAAAAAAAAACCACGGTTAGGTCACTGGTATATACAATTATGGACGGGCTGCCGAGTGCCGACACAGAGGTAGCCACAGCCGTGAACTACCGCACTGTACTGTGTCTGCTGCTAATATAGACTGGTTGATAAAGAGATAGTATACTACTAATATTATATACTGGTGGTCAGGTCACTGGTCACTAGTCACACTGGCAGTGGCACTCCTGCAGCAAAAGTGTGCACTGTTTAATTTTAATATAATATTATGTACTCCTGGCTCCTGCTATAACCTATAACTGGCACTGCAGTAGTGCTCCCCAGTCTCCCCCACAATTATAAGCTGTGTGAGCTGAGCAGTCAGACAGATATATAATATATATAGATGATGCAGCACACTTGCCTGAGCCTGAGCAGTGCACACAGATATGGTATGTATGTGACTGAGTCACTGTGTGCTGTGTATCGCTTTTTTCAGGCAGAGAACGGATTATAAATAAAAGTGGTGGTCACTGGTCACTATCAGCAAAACTCTGCACTGTACACTACTGAGTACTCCTAATGCTCCCCAAAATTAGTAAATCAAGTGTCTAAACGGAGAGGACGCCAGCCACGTCCTCTCCCTATCAATCTCAATGCACGTGTGAAAATGGCGGCGACGCGCGGCTCCTTATATAGAATCCGAGTCTCGCGATAGAATCCGAGCCTCGCGAGAATCCGACAGCGTCATGATGACGTTCGGGCGCGCTCGGGTTAACCGAGCAAGGCGGGAAGATCCGAGTCGCTCGGACTCGTGAAAAAAAACATGAAGTTCTGGCGGGTTCGGATTCAGAGAAACCGAACCCGCTCATCTCTATTTAAAACACCTGGAACAACCAACCCAGGATCCATTCCCTGAAGGATGAATAAGGCACTTACAAGTTTTTAATTAGCATAACTTGGCCCAAAATTAGATGACCGCAGAATAATGGGGCCGATTCAGACCTGATCGCTAGGCTGCGTTTTCTCACAGCCTGCGATCAGATCTGAACTGCGCATGCGTATGCGTCGCAATGCGCAGGCACGACGGACTGCAGCAACAGGGATCCCCAATCAGCGACGGGATGGTGCGAAAATTCAGAACCCACTGGCGAATGCAAGAAGATTGACAGGAAGAGGGCGTATGTGGTTGGCAGCTGACCGTTTTAAAGGAGTGTCCGGGAAAACACAGGGGGTACCAGGCGTTTGGAGGGAGGGTTTCTGACGTCAGCTCCGGCCCCTATCATCGGTAGCAGCAGAGTACTGGGCTGAGCAGAAACTGACAAACTTATGTTTGTGCAGCTCTGCTACACATGCGATCACACACCTGCACACACACCATACCCTCCCCCTGTAGGTGGCGACTACCTGATCGCAGGGATGCAAAAAACGTTCAGGTCTGAATTACCCCCAATGTGCTAAATAATGTGGGACAGGTATATGTGGGTCTTTCTGTCAGTAATTTCAAATGACCCTAAAATGACATAAAAATCATCAACAGGCTTATAAATGGCCCAAATTACTTACAGCCTGGAAAACACTTGCTGGTTCAACTTAGCCTTATAGCTAAAACGGCGGCAGATCCAAGCTTTTATGGCCAGTGGGTCTGTAATTGGGCCTAATTCAGACCTATTCGCTCGCTAGGTTTTTTTTGCAGTCCTGCGTTCGCATATTCGCCGCACATAGGGGAGTGTATTTTTGCTTTGCAAGTGTGCGAACGCATGTGTAGCAGAGCTGTACAAACAAATTTTGTGCAGTCTTTGAGTAGCCCAGGACTTACTCAGCCGCTGTGAACACTTCAGCCTGTCCGGGATCAGAATTGACATCAGGAACCCTCCCTGCAAACGCAAGGACACGCCTGCGTTTTTCCAACCACTCCCAGAAAACGGTCAGTTGACACCCACAAACGGCTTCTTCCTGTCAATCTCCTTGTGATCACCCATGCAAATAGATTATTCGCACAAACCCATCGCTGAGCATTGCAGTGCATACGCATGCACAGTTTAGACCTGATCGCCCGCTGTACGAAAAGTAAACGCAGCCCCGCGATCAAGTCTGAATTGGGCCCATTGTGTAGATGCACAGGATCGCGTTCCCGTGCATGCACACAAGTTACCAAACCAGCTGGCTTCTAGGGACTGTGGGTGGTGGACTGGCGGTACTGCAGCCCGTAGTTAAAATCCGACACCGACTTGAATGCAATGCCTTAAACCAATTCAATATTTGGGTGTGATATACTATATGTATGGCTCTTATTAATGTAATTACATTTTTTATGTAATGTTTGATATATGTTATATTGAATGTACTGTAGTAAACTTGTTTTCTCTAACGTCCTAGAGGATGCTGGGACTCCGTAAGGACCATTGGGATAGACGGGCTCCGCAGGAGACATGGGCACTTTAAGAAAGACTTTGACTCTGGGTGTGCACTGGCTCCTCCCTCTATGCCCCTCCTCCAGACCTCAGTTTGATACTGTGCCCAGAGGAGCTGGGTGCATTTCAGGAGCTCTCCTGAGTTTCCTGTAAGAAAGCATTTTTGTTAGGTTTTTTATTTTCAGGGAGCCTGCTGGCAACAGACTCCCTGCATCGAGGGACTGAGGAGAGAGAAACAGACCCACTTCTCTGAGTTTCAGGACTCTGTTTCTTAGGCTACTGGACACCATTAGCTCCAGAGGAAGTCAGAACACAGGTCTCACCCTGGAGTTCGTCCCGGAGCCGCGCCGCCGTCCTCCTCACAGAGCCGGAAGATAGAAGCCGGGTGAGAGGAAAAGATTCAGAGGCGGCAGAAGACTTCATTGATCTTCACTGAGGTAACGCACAGCACTGCAGCTGTGCGCCATTGCTCCCATACACCTCACAAACGGCAGTCACTGTAAGGGTGCAGGGCGCAGGGGGGGGGCGCCCTGGGCAGCAATATAAACCTCTTATTTGGCAAAAGAGAGCATATATACAGCTGGACACTGTATATATGCATGAGCCCCCACCAATTTTACACTTTTAGCGGGACTGAAGCCCGCCGCCGAGGGGGCGGTGCTTCTCCCTCAGCACTCATCAGCGCCATGTTTTTCTCCACCGCACCGCTGAGAGGAAGCTCCCCGGACTCTCCCCTGCTTATACCACGGTAGAAGAGAGGGTTTTAAAGAAGAGGGGGGGGCACATAATTCGGCGCAGATAATAACAGCGCTACGGGGTAAACATTAAATTGCTGTGTTTTTCCCAGGTCATATTGCGCTGGGGTGTGTGCTGGCATACTCTCTCTCTGTCTCTCCAAAGGGCCTTGTGGGGGAACTGTCTTCAGTACAGCATTGCCTGAGTGTGTGGTGTGTCGGTACGTGTGTGTCGATAATGTCTGAGGTAAAAGGCCCTCCTAAGGAGGAGATGGAGCAAATGTGTGTGTGGTGTCTCCGTCGACAACGCCGACGCCTGATTGGATATGTGAAATTAAGTGCTAAGATGAATTTATTACACAAAAGATTAGAGAACAGACAGGGAATCTACCCATGTCTGTCCCTATGTCACAGAGACCTTCAGAGTCTCACAACGCTCACTATCCAAAATAATAGACACAGATATCGACACGGAGTCTGACTCCAGTGTCGACTACAATAATGCAAACCACAGCCAAAACTGGCAGAAAAGTATTCAATATATGATTGCTGTAATAAAAGATGTTTTGCATATCACTGATGACTCATCTGTCCCTGACACGAGGGTACACATGTTTAAGGGGAAGAAAGCTGAGGTAAATTTCCCTCCTCTCATGAAGAAAAAGAGCGGGAATCTCCAGACAAGAAGCTGCAGCTTCCCAAAAAAACAATTCTCAGGGAGTATCCTTTCCCTAATGGGGCCAGGATACGATGGGAATCTTCCCCTAGGGTGTACAAGGCATTGACACGTTTACCCAAAAGGTAGCGCTGACTTTACAGCTATCCTCAGGGATCCTGCAGATAGCATGCAGTAAAAGTACTTTGAAGTCCATTTACACACATTCTGGTACACTACTCAGACCGGCGATTGTGTCGGCATGGGGTTATAGTGCTGTAGCAGCGTAGACAGATACCTTATCAGCGGAGATTGAAACCCTAGATAAGGATGCCATGTTATTGTCCCTAGTATATATATATATATATATATATATATATGTGTGGGGGGTGGGATGAGGTATTACAAGCGACCGAGGTGTCTAATCAATGATTAAGTACAACAGGTACTAATAAATAATAAAATTTAATATTTAGGAGTACAAAGCACTAAAAAAAGGGGGGAGGAGTAACATGCAATAAAATGTAAAAATCGCTGGATTGGTACAAAAAAGAAGTAAAAAGGGGAGGGGGTTTATGCTAAAGAATATATCAGGGTACATATATCAAAATTCATAAAAGTACATAATAACACTAAAATAAAAAAATAAAAATTTTTGTTATATAAAAAAAAAAATTCTTTTAAAATCAAAAATGCATACGATAAAATACAGTAAGAGGTGAGGAGAAGTAGCTTATCTTTTATAAGTTTGAGATGTGATCAGAAAGTCACCCACTTTCTGATCACATCTCAAACTTATATATATGTGTGTAAAAGATGTTGTCTTATATATATATATATATATATACATATATATATATATGTGTAAAAGATGTTGTCTTATATATATATATATATATATATATATATATAAGACATGCCCAAAGGGACGTTAGTCTACTGGGTTCTAGAGTCAACGCTATGTCGATTTCTGCTAGACGTGTCATGTGGAACATGCAATGGACAGGTGATGCCGACTAAAAGAGGCATATGGAGTTGTTGCTTTACAAGGGTGGCCTCTCGGATCTCGTCTCCACGGCTACGGCAGGTAAATCAAATTTTTTGCCATATATTCCCTCACAATCTAAGAAAGCGCCTCATTATCAAATGCAGTCCTTTCGTTCCAATAAAAACAAGAGAGCATGTGGATCATCCTTTCTTGCCAGAGGTAAGGGCAGAGGGAAAAAGCTGCACAACACAGCTAGTTCCCAGGAACAGAAGTCCTCCCCGGCCTCTGCTAAATCCACCGCATGACGCTGGGGCTCCCCTGAGGGAGTCAGCTCCTGTGGGGGCACTTCTTCAACTGTTCAGCCACGTCTGGGTCCACTCACAGGTGGATCCATGGGCAATAGAAATTGTTTCCCAGGATTACAAGCTGGAATTCGAAGAGTGCCTCCTCGCCGGTTTTTCAAATCGTCCCTAACGAAACAACCCTTGGAAAGGGAGATAGTGTTACATGCGATTCACAAATTGTGTCTGCAACAAGTGGTGGTAGAGGTTCCCCTGCTTCAAAGAGGGCAGGGGTACTACTCAACTCTGTTTGTGGTTCCGAAACCAGACGGTTCGGTCAGACCCATTTTAAATTTAAAATCCCTGAACCTTTACTTAAAACGGTTCAAGTTCAAGATGGAATCACTCAGGGCGGTCATCGCCAGCCTAGAAGAGGGAGATTTTTTTGGTATCTCTGGACATAAAGGATGCATACCTGCATGTCCCCATATATCCTCCTCATCAGGCGTACCTGAGATTTGCGGTACAGGATTGTCATTACCAATTTCAGACGTTGCCGTTTGCGCTTTCCACGGCCCCGAGAATTTTCACCAAGGTAATGGCGGAAATGATGGTGCTCCTGTGCAAGCAGGGTGTCACAATTATCCCGTACTTGGACGATCTCCTCATAAAAGCGAGATCACGGGAGAAGTTGCTGAGCAGCGTATCACTTTCACTGAATGTGTTACAGTGACACGGCTGGATTCTCAATATTCCAAAGTCGCAGCTGAATCCTACAACTCGTCTGCCCTTCTTGGGCATGATTCTGGACACAGACCAGAAAAGGGTTTTTCTTCCGAAGGGAAGAGCGCAGGAAATCATGACTCTAGTCATGAACTTGTTGAAACCAAAACAAGTGTCAGTACATCATTGCACTCAAGTTCTGGGAAAGATGGTGGCAACATACGAAGCCATTCCATACGGCAGATTCCATTCAAGGGCCTTCCAATGGGACCTATTGGACAAATGGTCCGGTTCGTATCTGCAATTGCATCAGCGGATCACCCTGTCCCCCAGGGCCAGAGTATCTCTCCTGTGGTGGCTAAACAGTGCTCACCTAGAGGACTGCAGCTTCGGCATTCAGGACTGGATCCTGGTGACCACGGACGCGAGCCTCCGAGGTTGGGGAGAGGTCGCACAGGGAAGAAATTTCCAAGGACTTTGGACAAGTTAAGAGACTTGTCTTCACATCAACATCCTGGAACTAAGGGCCATATACAACGCCCTACGTCAAGCGGAGATCTTACTTCGCAATCGACCAGTTCTGACCCAGTCAGACAACATAACCGCAGTAGCTCATGTAAACCGCCAAGGCGGCACAAGGAGCAGAGTGGCAATGGCGGAAGCCACCAGAGTTCTTCGCTGGGTGGAGAATCATGTAAGCGCTCTGTCAGCAGTGTTCATTCCGGGAATGGACAACTGGGAAGCAGACTTCCTCAGCAGACATGCTCTGCATCCGGGAGAGTGGGGACTTCATCAGGAAGTCTTCGCGCAGATTGCAAGTCGGTGGGGATTACCCCAAATAGACATGATGACATCCCGTCTCAACAAAAAGCTACAAAGGTATTGCGCCAGGTCAAGAGACCCTCAGGCGGTAGCTGTGGACGCCCTAGTGACACCGTGGGTGTTCCAGTCGGTATATGTGTTTCCTCCTCTTCCTCTCATACCCAAGGTGTTGAGGATAATAAGAAAAAAGAGGAGTGAGAACAATTCTCATTGTTCCAGATTGGCCACGAAGGACATGGTATCCGGATCTGCAAGAAATGCTCACAGAAGATCCGTGGCCTCTTCCTCTAAGGCAGGACTTGTTACAACAAGGTTCCTGTCTGTTCCAAGACTTACCGCGGCTGCGTTTGACGGCATTGGAATTGGAATTTGGTTTTATTGTCATTAAATATTCAACGCATGAACAATCAATGAAATTTTCATGTAAGCAAAAGAACAAACACCACAAAATATGTACAACACAAGAATAATACCATAAGATACTTTAAAAGAAAGCCATAAGAACATGGTAACACATAGACAGCTACAGCAATCCTATCTACATTTAAAACCATTAAGCATTGTTATAGCCCTAGGGAAAAAGCTATCTTTCAGCCGGCTGGTCTTACACAATATCGATCTATAGCGAGAGTTTGAGGGAAGCAGAGTGAACATTCCATAATTAGGATGAGTCGCATCACCCAGTATACTCCCAGCCTTCGCAAGGAGCCTCTTCTCATAAACAGACTGAATACTAGGCAATTGTAAACCAATTATCTTGCCAGCAGTTTTCACAATTCTTTCCAACGACTTACGCTCTATAATACTACAGTTTCCAAACCAGGCTAAAATACCATAAGTAAGAACACTTTCGATAATACATGAATAAAAATTAATTAAAATTACCTCTTTTATACCTGCTGATCGCATCTTCCTAAGAAAATATAAACGCTGTTGAGCTTTCTTTGTAGCAGCATTAACATGAGAATTCCATGACAAATAATTAAATATAGTCAAGCCTAAAAATCTAAAAGATGTTACAATCTCCACCTCTTGCTTATCTAAAACTAGGGGACCATAAATATACCTATTTTTAATTCTAAAGTCGATAATCATCTCCTTAGTCTTTTTGACATTAAGTATCAAATGATTTTCTTGACTCCACTCCTTCAACCTACCTACTTCAGATATAAATTGTGAGTCATCATTTCCACCAATGAGACCCACGATGGCAATATCGTCTACAAATTTGATAATATGCACAGAATCTGACTTTGAAACGCAATCACAGGTGAACAAAGAATAGAGTAACGGACTCAACACACATCCCTGTGGGACACCAGTGCTAATCATTACCTCACTAGTAATTTTATTATTAGTCCTGACTGCCTGCGGCCTGTCTGTTAGAAAATCAAAAATCCATCTGCAGACAAAACTGTCCAAACCTAACAGTCAGTTTATTAACTAAAGAAGTGGGAATAACAGTATTAAAAGCCGAACTGTAGTCTACAAATAAAATTCTTACGGAGGAATTCCTATTTTCTAAATGGGTGAGCACGTGGTGAAGTAAAGTGAGAGCAGCATCATCGGTTGATCTATTTGCTCTATATGCGAATTGAAAGGGATCCAAACTATCCGGTAAAACGCCGGATCCTAGCGGAAAAAGGTATTCCGGATGAGGTCATTCCTACGCTAATAAAGGCTAGGAAGGACGTGACATCTAAACATTATCACCGAATATGGAGAAAATATGTTTCTTGGTGTGAGGCCAGGAATGCTCCTACGGAAGAATTCTACCTGGGCCGTTTTCTTCACTTCCTACAAACTGGAGTGAATTTGGGCCTAAAATTAGGCTCCATTAAAAGTTCAGATTTCGGCCTTATCCATTTTCTTTCAAAAGGAATTGGCCTCATTACCTGAAGTACAGACTTTTGTGAAGGGAGTACTGCATATTCAGCCTCCTTTTGTACCTCCGGTGGCTCCTTGGGACCTTAACGTGGTGTTAAGTTTCCTTAAGTCACATTGGTTTGAACCACTTAAGACAGTGGAGTTGAAATATCTCACCTGGAAGGTGGTCATGTTGTTAGCCTTGGCTTCGGCTAGGCGAGTTTCGGAATTGGCGGCTTTATCACATAAAAGCCCCTATCTGGTTTTCCATATGGATAGAGCGGAATTGCGGACCCGTCCTCAATTCCTGCCTAAGGTGGTCTCATCCTTTCATATGAACCAACCTATTGTCGTGCCTGTGGCTATGCGTGACTTGGAGGATTCCGAGTCCCTTGATGTGGTCAGGGCTTTGAAAATTTACGTGGCCAGAATGGCTAGGATCAGAAAAACAGAAGCACTGTTTGTCCTGTATGCAGCCAACAAGGTTGGCGGCACTGCTTCACAGCAGACTATTGCTCGCTGGATCTGGAACACGATTCAGCAGGCGCATTCTACGGCAGGATTGCCGTTACCAAAATCGGTTAAGGCCCATTCCACTAGCAAGGTGGGCTCTTCTTGGGCGGCTGCCCGAGGGGTCTCGGCGCTACAGCTGTGCCGAGCTGCTACTTGGTCGGGGTCAAACACCTTTGCAAAGTTCTATAAGGTTGATACCCTGGCTGATGAGGACCTCCTGTTTGCTCAATCGGTGCTGCAGAGTCATCCGCACTCTCCCGCCCGTTTGGGAGCTTTGGTATAATCCCCATGGTCCTTATGGAGTCCCAGCATCCTCTAGGACGTTAGAGAAAATAAGATTTTAAACCTACCGGTAAATCTTTTTCTCATAGTCCGTAGAGGATGCTGGGCGCCCGTCCCAAGTGCGGACTACTTCTGCAAGACTTGTATATAGTTATTGCTTACATAAGGGTTATGTTATAGTTTCATCGGTCTTGGACTGATGCTATGTTGTTTTTCATACTGTTAACTGGGTAGTATATCACAAGTTATACGGTGTGATTGGTGTGGCTGGTATGAATCTTGCCCTTGGATTACAAAAATCCTTTCCTTGTACTGTCCGGTAGGTTTAAAATCTTATTACCAAAACATTATCTTTTATTTGGATTCCAAATGAGAGTTAGCGCTCTTTTGGGTGTTTCATTTTTTTTCAAGAATATATAATAGGTAATGGTCAGCGCACTCTAAAGAAAAGGGTATTTGGGATTGATGGGTATGAACTGGGAAAGTACAGGAAGGGATTGAGAGATCAAGCGGGGGGGGGGGGGGGGAGGGGGAGACTACTACAGTATGTTATTAGTGTTGATTATGGAGGTACTGAAATGTGTTAAATGATTCTCATGAATTGTGAGTGTTGAAGATTGTCCATCTTTATTAACATCTTTTTAGAGTGCGCTGACCATTACCTATTATATATTGTTATAAACAGGAGCCAGGATACCTCCAGGTTTGGCAGCACCACATCCCATTTTCTTTTATTCAGTGAGCGTAGTCCTCCCCCTCCACGACTATCATTTTTTTCAAGGCCTGACTCAGAGATGTACATGTAATGCCCACAAATCCAGTGCTGGAACTTAAAATGAGTGTGGGTGTAAAATAAACCTGGTTTGGTTAAGATCAGAGAGGCAGATCTGCTTTACCCCTCAGACACAATGACCATACACGGATCAGGATCCAACTCCATTTTATTATAATATGCTAAAGGTGACAGTGACAGAATATGTAGCAATTACAGTTAGAACTCTTTGTTGGAATGCACAACAGGAGGAGACCTTGAAATAAGCTAGCTTTGTCTCAATATAACACAGTCTCATATAACCAGCATTAACAAGTAAGCAGGTGAATTGCAGTAACAGGTAAGCAAGCTGGCGTTGTCTTTAGATTGCACAGTCTCATATAACCAGCAATAACAAATAGGCAGGTGAATTGCGGGAACAGGTAAGCAAGCTGGCGTTGTCTCTAGGTAGCTCAGTCTCGTACAACCAGCAATAACAAATAGGCAGGAGAGATGTGGGAACAGGTAAGCAAGCTGGCGTTGTCTTTAGATAGCACAGTCTCATATAACCAGAAATAACAAATAGGCAGGTGAGTTGCAGGAACAGGTAAGCAAGCTGGCGTTGTCTTTAGATTGCACAGTCTCATATAACCAGAAATAACAAATAGGCAGGTGAGTTGCGGGAACAGGTTAGCAAGCTGGCGTTGTCTCTAGGTATCTCAGTCTCATATAACCAGCAATAACAAATAGGCAGGTGAATTGTGGGAACAGGTAAGTGTAACCATATGTGTATGTGTATGTATGTGTATGTGTATGTATGTATGTGTGTATGTATATATATATATATATATATATATATATATGTATGTATATATGTATGTATGTATATATATATGTATGTATGTGTATATATATATATATATATATATATATGGTGTGAATAATGTATATATATATATATATATATAATAATGATATATATTGGTGTGATATACCTATATGTGTATATAAATTAATTTATGTGGTAAAACTTGTATAAAATAGTGTCAATATAGAGAGATAGGAACTGCTGTATATAATATAGATGGACAGACATTTTTTATGGTGTTGAAGGGGTTAAATATACACTACACGGGGCACTGTGGAAGAAGCTAGGGAAGCTTCCAGAATGTCCCCGTGCTGATAGAGCAAGGACTCACGCGGGCAGAGCGGGAAAAAAGGGGGATCACGAGAGGTTAAGGGGTCGCGTGCCACTGATGGGAGAGAATATAAAAAGCGCTCCCTGTCAGCGGCAAAGGAGATGCTGATCCCCTTGTGAGTGCGCACGTCTGAGGGCTGCTTGAGGGCTGTAGACACAGCGGCCGCTGGAGCTCAGGCGTTGCGGCCGGAACAAGGCAGCCCAGGCAGCGGAGAGCGGGGCACAGAAGCGGCTGCAAGAGAGGGATACCTGGCGGTGATCTCCGGGTGCCGGGCGGAAAAGACGATGGCGGTGCGGCAGTGCTGAGGCGCTGCTGAAGTGTAAACCCCACCGTGTCCCTAGTCAAGCCTGGCAGAAGGCGGCGTAACCAGGGAAAGAAAAACTCTGGCGGCCAGTGACAGCGGAGGTAGCGGAAGAAGTGGCCGGTGCCATAGAAACACTGACGCCGGTAATAGCCACTTCTTTTCCTTGGCAGAGGCGGAGTTCAGATGCTGAAGCTCCAGTAAGCAGTGGAGGAGGTGCCTGAGGGGCCGGCTAAACAAGGAGTCGGGGGAGCGACAGCGGTGTGACGGTGTTAACAGAATCGTGAGGTGCTGTAAGTGAAAAAAACTGCTACATACACTGCAATTAACACTACAGCTGTTTGAGTACACTTTGATATGCAGAATAGACTGTCGGCTTAGATTGTGGATACAATGAGTAATAGCCTCTGTAACTGTCATATGGTTATGCTCATTGGAATAGTTCGATAATATAAAAGACATAAATAGTACAGGAAAATACTGCAGGCTGTACAGTAAGTGTGGAAGATTTGAACTGTGACAGAACCGCACACTTACTATTACATAGCTTCCTGTATCCATCAGTATTTATTCAGAGAGGAGAGGTAGTGACTTTTGTGCCACACTGAATATTTATTCTTAAATGCCATATAGAGGATACGTATATATTTTCTTGAATTTAACTGTGTGGCTAGAATTGAATACCTCACAGACGTCATAGCACTGTCATAACCTTGTGGTAGTTACCAAGAATAGAGACAGTGAACACATGTAGTGTTTAGCATTCAAATATTTCTCAACAAGGACTTATGTTTAAAAGGCAGCTCTAGTATAAATCCTGCAGAATTAGAAGAGACTTACTCATTGTGGAATACAATAGGCTACAGCTTCTTTTGGGGAAAAGATTAAAATCCAAAGTTGGATCTACACCATTCCCAAGGAGACAAATACAGCTTAGGGTCGCAAAGGATATTTATGGCAACTTAATAAATTGCATCATATCACCTAAAGAGAACTTCGCAGTGAAAGCAGCTAAGATTAATGCAGCCACAGGTCACTAGCTGCTACATCAGGTAGAAACTCAGCAAGGAAAGGATACAATTGTAGCAGAGTACAGGGCATCCACTTACAAATGCTATAAGTATTTGAAATATCACAGCGGCAACAGTAGAGATTGATACAGTTATTAAGATACCAGCTGTTAGACTACATAGGACTTCAGAAAGAAAAGACAATTGTAACGGAGTGCAGGATACTTTGTGCAGACTGTTTCATAGAGATTGCCTGCTGTTCTTTATGTGGAAAACTAGTACAATTAATGAAGTGGATATCATCTATAACTCACCCTATAACTGAGTTTTGGTGTGGATTTATTTAGTATACTACACTATATAAGGAACCTTCTGCTAAAAAATAGGAAAAGAGAAATCTCATCCAAGAGAAAGCGAGTGGCTTTCTGCCCATTTAACTTTGGATGTCATACAAGGTATTTACTTGTGTACACTAATTTAAGGGCCCAGACATTGCACTTAATTTTTTGAGTACCCGGGTCACTCTTTTACTAATATTACTGTAATTTTTGTGTATTGCATGCAAAACAAATTGTATAGGCGTTAGAAGGGGGAAATAGTGGGACAAGATGGGAATGTAATTTGTTTTACTATGTTGGTAAGAAATGTTTGCCTTCAAATACTCTTTTGTGACAAATAAATGCATGTACTTATACTTACCAAGTCTGTTGAGGTGAATTGGAATCTCATCCGTAGACCTGAAACGCAAGCAAAAGAACAGGTAAAACATTAGTGGTGTGGGGTTTAATTAAGGGAGTGCACTTGAACACAGGGATTGGGGGAGGCTTACCCAGGCAAGCCTTATTAAACAATTGGTCTGGGTGGAGGCACAATTAGTTATTAGGTAACCTATATTCCTTGGTAGTAAGGGAGGGTTACATTTGGAGGCACTTAGCCGAGACGAATATATTCAGGATAAAACAATGGAAAAGTTTACTGGGGAAGATATTAGTGCTTGGTGTCAAAGGAGAAAAAAAGATCCCAAGAAATGTTTAAGTGTGGGAGGGAATTTTTCGGAATTCTCTGATGAAGAGATAGTGGAAAGGTTAGCCAGGTTATATGGAATAATTAGGCCAAGGGTTGTAGATAAATGGATGGGAGGATTGGGAAGAGTAATAGCAGTACTGATAGAAACAGAAAATGAGTTGGAAACTGATGTAATACCATTGATAGTGGTAGCAAATGAAGAGACGGGTAGGAGGTGGAATGTGATGTGGCCTAACATATGGGGGGATGAAGAAGAAGCTACTAGTGCACATATATCAGTGCCCTCTCTAGACAACCCTAATAGAGATGAGAGGAATATTGGTGGTGAAGGGGGTGACGCTCAGGATACTGGTGCAAATGCCACAGGTGGACAGTTTGAGATCATAATGGATAGAGTGGTCACTCAGTTAGAAAGGTGGCATTATGAAGGGAGTTATAGGCGGTTACGGATTTTTTCTGGAATTTTACCTGTACCAACAGGAGAGGAGACATATGAGGCCTGGAAAGAAGCGGCGGTACAGCAAGTAGAAGAATGGCAGTGTCCAGATAAAATCAAGAGACAGAGGGTAGTAGAAAGCTTGAGAGGGCCGGCTATGGGAATTATACAAGCTGCTAGACGTAGTGATCCTAATGCTACTTTAGATACATTCTTTGAGGCATTAGATTATGCATATGGCACCCTTGAGGACGTGGGAGATCTCACCTCTAGGTTACACCACACGTTCCAGGAACCGACGGAAAAGCTGAGTGCATTCTTGATCAGGTTAGACAAGCTACTATATAAGATAGTGGATAAAGGAGGTATAGTAAGGGATGATGTGGACAGAAGTCGGATGAAACAGTTACTGCGGGGTGCTTTGACCACTGACCCAGTAGCTCAGAAATTAAGATGTTCAGGAGTTAAAGAACCCTTTCCTACCTTTAATGAACTATTAAAAGAAGTCAAACAAGAAGAGGTATTAATAGAAATGAGAGAGAAAACGGTAAAGAAGGTCAAGGTGATACAACCGGTAGTGGAAAGCAATGCATTTGAAGAGAAGATATTAAAGTTGATGGACGAACAAAGTAAGAAAATTGACAAATTCATTGCAACACAGGCTGTGAATACTTCTCCACAAATATCCGACAGTAGCCCCGTAAGAGGATTAGGTAGAGGGAGTAACAACTTTAATAGAGGATGTTTTAGATGTGGGAGAACCGGACATCGGGCTTTTGAATGCAACTTGAATAGAAATTGGAATCGAAATACTGACAATGCTTCAGGTGGTAACCAGAATACGGAAAGTTCGGGGTCGGGAAACGGACGGGGGCGGTCTGTGGGCCCCTCACAGGCCCCCTAGAGGTTAGTCACTGTGCTATGGGGAATTCCTGGAGGAGTGGAAGTCTACCAGAAGGATTGCTGGGACCTGCTCCCCTTTTGGCTGCTAATATAAATGGACGCCACTGCAAGATCTTGGTGGATAGTGGATCCCAGGTTTCTATCATTTTTGAAAATTGGTACCATGATAACATCCCTGATGTACCCATTCAGCCCTTAAGTGGATTGGTGATATGGGGTTTAAGTGTTGAAAAATACCCTTATCTAGGATATGTGCAAGTTACTCTTGAAATCAACAACAGTATAAGAGAAGAGGAAGGGATACAGATATCACTTATTGCGTTGATATGTCCAGAAGTTCCTGAAGGGAGGGATGAACCACCTGTGATTATAGGGACTAACACCCGGATATACCCTTTACTAGCTGAATGGTATGAAGGAAACGAGGAACTGTCTTCTGCACGGACTTGTTGTATTCAATCCGCTGAGAGTGTAATTGTTTTGGAAAATAAATTTGATATATGTTTCCAAGGGAGTGACATATCGTTGGAGGAAAAATCTGCTTTAATTAAGGAGCTGGAATCTAAGAACCAGGTATTCTCCATGGGAGAATGGGATCTGGGGATAGCTAATGGGGTGGAGCACAGTATCAGATTAATGGATGAGACTCCTTTCCGGGAACGATCCCGCAGGATAGCTCCTGCAGACTTTGAAGACGTGAGGCAACATCTTAAAGGACTACTTGAGAATCAAGTTATAATCGAGTCTAGAAGTCCCTACGCTTCCCCCATAGTGATTGCACGGAAAAAGAGTGGAAAAATACGAATGTGTGTAGACTACCGCACACTGAACCAAAGAACTGTTACTGATCAGTATACAGTACCAAGGATAGATGAAGCTCTGGACTGTCTCCAAGGGAGCTCTTGGTTTTCCGTGCTAGATTTAAGGAATGGGTATTACCAAATCCCCATGAAGCCAGAAGACCGTGAGAAAACTGCCTTTATATGCCCGCTAGGTTTCTTTGAATTTCTAAATATGCCTCAAGGAGTAAAAGGAGCCCCAGCTACTTTCCAAAGAACGATGGAAAGAACTGTGGGGGATATGAATTATAGGGAAGTCATTGTATATTTAGACGACATAATCGTTTTTGGAGCCACCCTGGAGGAACACAATAAACGATTCCTCAAAGTTCTGGATAGATTGATGGAAGGGGGTTTGAAATTATCCTTGGACAAATGTCGTCTTTGTCAATCCACGGTCAAATACTTAGGGCACATCGTAAGCAGAAACGGGGTTTCCACTGATCCAGAAAAAGTGGAGGCCGTTAAGAATTGGCCTAGACCAACAAAATTAAAGGAATTAAGATCTTTCCTGGGTTTTTGCGGGTACTACCGCAGGTTTGTCCCGAATTATTCCAATATAGCTAGACCATTAACTGATTTGACAAGAGGATATCCAACGTCAAATAAAAAGAAGGGACGAGAAGGGTCGTGTGAAGAGGGCCCATTGCATAAAGTAAATGATCCATTTGGAGAAAGATGGACTACCGACTGTGAGATGGCCTTTAAATTATTAAAACAAAAATTGACGAATGCTCCTGTATTAGCATATGTAGATCCTGGGTTGCCCTACGTCCTCCATATTGATGCCTCTTTAGAGGGATTAGGGGCCGTTCTGTACCAAAAACATTCCGATGGGTTGAAACCCGTATCATTTACAAGCCGAGGTTTGACTAATAGTGAAAAGCGATACCCAGCTCACAAATTGGAGTTTTTGGCATTGAAATGGAGTGTAATAGATAAATTCCATGACTACCTATATGGAGTGACGTTTGAGGTACAGACCGATAATAATCCTTTGACCTATGTCCAAACTACGGCAAAGCTGGATGCCACAGGTCACCGGTGGTTGGCTGCCTTGGCGTTATATGATTTCACGCTGAAATACAGGCCGGGTGTTAGTAACATCGATGCTGACTCCCTTTCTAGAATTCCAAACCAGCCAATAGAAAGTACAGAAGAGGAGTGGATAGAGGTACCAGCGGGAGAAATCAAAGGGATGTGTCATAAAGTGAGTTTGAAAGCATCATCTGGAAGTGAACAAGTTAGCGCTTTGGGAATGAAGTCAACAGCACTACCTCCATCATATTGCTGGATTAGTCATGTAGAGCTTGAAGATTTGCCTAAACTAAAACGCTATCAAATTCGGCAAGAGCAACAACAGGACCCCAGCATACGACACCTAATTCCCAGCAGAAGAAAGTCAGTGATTGCTCCTGAATCTTTATTAGAAGTCAAATTGTTGAAAAAACAAAAATGTAATTTGATTATGAAAGCAGGAATATTGTACCGCAGCACTAGACAAGTGAATGGGCGGAAAAGATTTCAGCTAGTATTGCCCAAGAAACACCGTACTTTAGTAATGCATGCCTTGCATGACAAGCACGGTCATCTAGGATTAGAAAAAACATTAAATCTTATAGCTGATAGATTTTACTGGCCGGGTATGGGGAAAGAAATAAAAGAATACTGCCAAAATTGTGGAAACTGTGTATTACGGAAAACATTACCATCCAGAGTAGCTCCTTTAGTGACATTTAAAAGTAAAGGGCCCATGGACTTAATCTGTATGGACTTCCTCTCTCTGGAAGTAGAAGAAGGAAAGAAGTGTAATGTATTAGTTGTAACAGACCACTTCACTCGTTATGCTCAGGCATATGTGACGCCAAATCAAAAGGCCACCACTGTAGCAAATACCTTGTGGGACAAGTTTTTTATCCATTATGGTTTGCCGAACAGGTTGCATACGGATCAAGGGAGAGATTTCGAAAGTCGACTAATAAAAGAAATGTGTTTGAGCTGTGGGATTACAAAATCTAGGACTACTCCATATCACCCTCAAGGTGATCCGCAACCCGAAAGGTTCAATAGAACCTTATTAGACATGTTAGGGACTCTGAATCCCTTAAACAAACAGCATTGGAAAAGGTATATCGACCGTCTAATACATGCGTACAATTGCACCCGAAACGAGGCCACTGGATTCTCACCTTACTATTTAATGTTTGGGAGGGAGGCTAAGCTCCCAATAGATGTATGTATGGGAACTAATGCAGGCAATGACCCTTGTGTTTCTCATTTAAAGTATGTAGCAAGACTGAGAAAAGAATTGGGGGATGCTTATGTTTTAGCTGAACGAACTGCCAATAGGTTGGGAGAAAGAAACAAGGTTCGCTATGATAGAAAAGTGCGGGATCAGGTTTTGTCTCCTGGGGACCGAGTGTTATTAAGACGACTAGGGATGCCAAAGAAATTAAAAATTTCCAATCGATGGAGAGAGGACCCTTATGTAGTGGTAGAGAAGTTTAAAGATCTTCCTGTGTATAGAATACAGCTTGAGAATGGACAGGGTGTAGTTTTGACCCATCATAGACAAAATCTACTTCCTATAGGTAGAGAAGTACGCCTAGAAGATGTTGAAAGTAAAGATGAGGTAGTACTATTTGGGAAGGAGACATCAAATAAGTTAACTGACTCATTAGGATTTGACCATGATGGTGGTTATGAGGGAGAAGATGAAGGTCAGGGCTGTTATTATAAGGATCCATATGTTGAAAAAAGAGAAGTAACTGATATAATAGACATCATGGGGCCCATTGAGTCTTTTTCAGAGATTGACCACACAATTTCTTGTATAGATCCTGTGGAATATGTCAGTGCTGCTCAAGATAAGGAGAGTAGTGGTTCAGTAGAGGGATTTGATCATTATTCCCCCTGTAGTGATATAAGCATAGAGCAAGAACCTATACATAGACCAAGAAGAACATGTCAACCTCCATCTATGCTTACTTATGATGAATTAGGAATCCCTAGCATTATACCCAGGATAATACATCATAATGCTATACTTACCTGGCCCTACTTTGAGAATTATACGAATAGTTACTAAATGAACTAATATTGTGTATATTTGTGGTGACCTAACTCAAATGCCTTTGTTTAGATCACCAGGGGGAGAGTGTAACCATATGTGTATGTGTATGTATGTGTATGTGTATGTATGTATGTGTGTATGTATATATATATATATATATATATATATATATGTATGTATATATGTATGTATGTATATATATATGTATGTATGTGTATATATATATATATATATATATATATGGTGTGAATAATGTATATATATATATATATATATATAATAATGATATATATTGGTGTGATATACCTATATGTGTATATAAATTAATTTATGTGGTAAAACTTGTATAAAATAGTGTCAATATAGAGAGATAGGAACTGCTGTATATAATATAGATGGACAGACATTTTTTATGGTGTTGAAGGGGTTAAATATACACTACACGGGGCACTGTGGAAGAAGCTAGGGAAGCTTCCAGAATGTCCCCGTGCTGATAGAGCAAGGACTCACGCGGGCAGAGCGGGAAAAAAGGGGGATCACGAGAGGTTAAGGGGTCGCGTGCCACTGATGGGAGAGAATATAAAAAGCGCTCCCTGTCAGCGGCAAAGGAGATGCTGATCCCCTTGTGAGTGCGCACGTCTGAGGGCTGCTTGAGGGCTGTAGACACAGCGGCCGCTGGAGCTCAGGCGTTGCGGCCGGAACAAGGCAGCCCAGGCAGCGGAGAGCGGGGCACAGAAGCGGCTGCAAGAGAGGGATACCTGGCGGTGATCTCCGGGTGCCGGGCGGAAAAGACGATGGCGGTGCGGCAGTGCTGAGGCGCTGCTGAAGTGTAAACCCCACCGTGTCCCTAGTCAAGCCTGGCAGAAGGCGGCGTAACCAGGGAAAGAAAAACTCTGGCGGCCAGTGACAGCGGAGGTAGCGGAAGAAGTGGCCGGTGCCATAGAAACACTGACGCCGGTAATAGCCACTTCTTTTCCTTGGCAGAGGCGGAGTTCAGATGCTGAAGCTCCAGTAAGCAGTGGAGGAGGTGCCTGAGGGGCCGGCTAAACAAGGAGTCGGGGGAGCGACAGCGGTGTGACGGTGTTAACAGAATCGTGAGGTGCTGTAAGTGAAAAAAACTGCTACATACACTGCAATTAACACTACAGCTGTTTGAGTACACTTTGATATGCAGAATAGACTGTCGGCTTAGATTGTGGATACAATGAGTAATAGCCTCTGTAACTGTCATATGGTTATGCTCATTGGAATAGTTCGATAATATAAAAGACATAAATAGTACAGGAAAATACTGCAGGCTGTACAGTAAGTGTGGAAGATTTGAACTGTGACAGAACCGCACACTTACTATTACATAGCTTCCTGTATCCATCAGTATTTATTCAGAGAGGAGAGGTAGTGACTTTTGTGCCACACTGAATATTTATTCTTAAATGCCATATAGAGGATACGTATATATTTTCTTGAATTTAACTGTGTGGCTAGAATTGAATACCTCACAGACGTCATAGCACTGTCATAACCTTGTGGTAGTTACCAAGAATAGAGACAGTGAACACATGTAGTGTTTAGCATTCAAATATTTCTCAACAAGGACTTATGTTTAAAAGGCAGCTCTAGTATAAATCCTGCAGAATTAGAAGAGACTTACTCATTGTGGAATACAATAGGCTACAGCTTCTTTTGGGGAAAAGATTAAAATCCAAAGTTGGATCTACACCATTCCCAAGGAGACAAATACAGCTTAGGGTCGCAAAGGATATTTATGGCAACTTAATAAATTGCATCATATCACCTAAAGAGAACTTCGCAGTGAAAGCAGCTAAGATTAATGCAGCCACAGGTCACTAGCTGCTACATCAGGTAGAAACTCAGCAAGGAAAGGATACAATTGTAGCAGAGTACAGGGCATCCACTTACAAATGCTATAAGTATTTGAAATATCACAGCGGCAACAGTAGAGATTGATACAGTTATTAAGATACCAGCTGTTAGACTACATAGGACTTCAGAAAGAAAAGACAATTGTAACGGAGTGCAGGATACTTTGTGCAGACTGTTTCATAGAGATTGCCTGCTGTTCTTTATGTGGAAAACTAGTACAATTAATGAAGTGGATATCATCTATAACTCACCCTATAACTGAGTTTTGGTGTGGATTTATTTAGTATACTACACTATATAAGGAACCTTCTGCTAAAAAATAGGAAAAGAGAAATCTCATCCAAGAGAAAGCGAGTGGCTTTCTGCCCATTTAACTTTGGATGTCATACAAGGTATTTACTTGTGTACACTAATTTAAGGGCCCAGACATTGCACTTAATTTTTTGAGTACCCGGGTCACTCTTTTACTAATATTACTGTAATTTTTGTGTATTGCATGCAAAACAAATTGTATAGGCGTTAGAAGGGGGAAATAGTGGGACAAGATGGGAATGTAATTTGTTTTACTATGTTGGTAAGAAATGTTTGCCTTCAAATACTCTTTTGTGACAAATAAATGCATGTACTTATACTTACCAAGTCTGTTGAGGTGAATTGGAATCTCATCCGTAGACCTGAAACGCAAGCAAAAGAACAGGTAAAACATTAGTGGTGTGGGGTTTAATTAAGGGAGTGCACTTGAACACAGGGATTGGGGGAGGCTTACCCAGGCAAGCCTTATTAAACAATTGGTCTGGGTGGAGGCACAATTAGTTATTAGGTAACCTATATTCCTTGGTAGTAAGGGAGGGTTACATAAGCAAGCTGGCGTTGTCTTTTGATAGCACAGTCTCAAATAACCAGCAATAACAATTAGGCAGGTGAGATGTGGGAACAGGTAAGCAAGCTGGCGTTGTCTTTAGATTGCACAGTCTCATATAACCAGAAATAACAAATAGGCAGGTGAGTTGCGGGAACAGGTAAGCAAGCTGGCGTTGTCTTTCGATAGCACAGTCTCATATAACCAGCAATAACAATTAGGCAGGTGAGTTCCGGGAACAGGAAAGCAAGCCGGCGTTGTCGTTAAATAGCACAGTCTCGTATAACTAGCAATAACAATTAGGCAGGTGAGTTGCGGGAACAGGTAAGCAAGCTGGCGTTGTCGTTAAATAGCACAGTCTCGTATAACCAGCAATAACAATTCGGCATGTGAGTTGCGGGAACAGGTAAGCAAGCTGGCGTTGTCTTTAGATAGCACAGTCTCAAATAACCAGCAATAACAATTAAGCAGGTGAGATGTGGGAACAGGTAAGCAAGCTGGCGTTGTCTTTAGATTGCACAGTCTCATATAACCAGAAATAACAAATAGGCAGGTGAGTTGCGGGAACAGGTAAGCAAGCTGGCGTTGTCTTTCGATAGCACAGTCTCATATAACCAGCAATAACAATTACGCAGGTGAGTTCCGGGAACAGGTAAGCAAGCCGGCGTTGTCGTTAAATAGCACAGTCTCGTATAACTAGCAATAACAATTAGGCAGGTGAGTTGCGGGAACAGGTAAGCAAGCTGGCGTTGTCGTTAAATAGCACAGTCTCGTATAACCAGCAATAACAATTCGGCATGTGAGTTGCGGGAACAGGTAAGCAAGCTGGCGTTGTCTTTAGATAGCACACAGGTATATAAGCTGTAACAGGCACTACTTGGTGGAGATTGCATAAAACAGTCATTAAATAACCTGCCTTCGTAGTAGTAAGCACACAGGTATATCAGATTTATAGGCACTGCTGGGCGGAGCTTGCATAAAACAGTCAATAATAAACCTGCCTTTGTAATAATAAGCACACAATTATATAAGCTTTAACAGGCACTGCTGGGCGGAGCTTGCATAAAACAGTCAATAATAATTCCGCCTTTGTAGTAGTAAGCACACAGGTATATAAGCTTTAACAGGCATTGCTGGGCGGAGCTTTTATAAAACAGTCAATAATAATTCCGCCTTTGTAGTAGTAAGCACACAGGCATATAAGCTTTAACAGGCACTGCTGGGCGGAGCTTTTATAAAACAGTCTATAATAATCCCCCCTTTGTAATAAAAAGCACACAGATATATAAGCTTTAACAGGCACTGCTGGGCAGAGCTTGCATAACAGTCTATAATGACCCAGCCTTTATAGTAGAGATGAGCGGGTTCGGTTCCCTGAGAACCGAACCCTATCGGACTTCACGTCCCACCTGACTTGGAAACCAGAACGAGGCAAAACGTCATCATCCCGCTGTCGGATTCTCGCAGGGTTTGGATTCCATATAAGGAGCCGCACGACGACGCCATTTTCACTCTGGCATAGGAGAGTGTAGCGAGATAACGTGTCTCCGTCCTCAGTGTCCTGCATCAGTACAGTGGTAGTGTCTTGTGTTGCATCAGTCCAGTCACAGTGGTGGTGTCCTCTGCTGCCATATGTGCAGTGCTGCTGTATAAGTCCAGTCCAGTGGTGCTGTGTTGTGCTGCATCAGTTCAGTGGTGGTGTATTGTGCTGCATCAGTCCAGTCACAGTGGTGGTGGTGTCCTCTGCTGCCATATGTTCAGTGCTGCTGTATAAGTCCTGTCCATTGCAGTGATGCTGTGTTGTCCTGCATCAGTCCAGTGGTGGTGTCCCTGTGCTGCTGTATATGTCCAGCGGTACTGCCGTATATATCTAATGATACTGCTATATATGTCCAGTGGTACTGCCATATAATTCCAGTGATACTGCCTTATATGTACAGTGGTACTGCTGTATAAATCCAGTGATACTGCCATATATGTCCAGTGGTAATGCCGTATAAATCCAGTGGTACTGGCGTATAAATCCAGTCCAGTGATTCTGCCGTATATGTCCAGTGATACTGCCATATAATTCCAGTGATACTGCCATATAATTCCAGTGGTACTAGCGAATAAGTCCAGTGATACTGCCGTATAAATCCAGTCCAGTGATACTGCCGTATAATTCCAATGGTACTGGCGTATAAATCCAGTGATACTGCCGTATAAATCCAGTCCAGTGGTACTGCTGTATAAATCCAGTGGTGCTACCGTATAATTCCAGTGATACTGCCGTAATAATTCCAGTGATACTGACGTATATGTCCAGTGGTACTGCCGTATAAATCCAGTAGTACTGGCGTATAAATCCAGTCCAGTGATACTGCCGTATATGTCCAGTGGTGCTGCCATTTAAATCCAGTTATACTGCCGTATATGACAGTGGTACTGCTGTATAAATCCAGTGGTACTGGCGTATAAATCCAGTCCAGTGATACTGCCGTATAATTCCAGTGATACTGCTGTATAATTAAAGTGGTACTAGCGTATAAGTCCAGTGCTAAGTCCGTATAAATCTAGTCCAGTGGTGCTGTCTTGTGCCGCCATAAATCCAGTGGTGGTGTTCTGTGCTGTATATTATTTACTCCAAATAAAAGGGTTAAATACATTACTTATATTATTATCCAAATAATTTTTACAGTGTTTGCCATGTGTGGTGTAGGGGTACGCTCACCAGTGCTGCATGTTATTATAATAGCTCCAAATAAAAGGGTTATCATTATCCAAATTAATTTTACAGGCTTTGCCATGTCTGTGTGGTTTAGGGGTATGCTCTCCTGTGCCACCAATATTGTGCGTGTATTACATCTGGTCATATTCCAGCACAGCCCATGTTGTTTGTGCTGCACACTTGTGTCACTTAGCTTAGTCATACAGCTACCTCATTACACCTGTTTTTCTTCTTTGCATGATATGCTGTTTGGGGCCTAGTTTTTGAATAGTGCCATCCTGTCTGACACTGCAGTGCCACTCCTAGATGGGCCAGGTGTTTGTGCAGCACACTTGTGTCGCTTAGCTTAGCCATACAGCTACCTCATTACACCTCTTTTTCTTCTTTGCATCATGTGCTGTTTGGTGCCTAGTTTTTGAATAGTGCCATCCTGTCTGTAACTGCAGTGCCACTCCTAGGTGGGCCAGGTGTTTGTGCCGCACACTTGTGTCGCTTAGCTTAGTCATACAGCCACCTTGGTGCAACCTTTTGGCCTAAAAACAATATTGTGAGGTGTGTGGTGTTCAGAATAGACTGGAAATGAGTGGAAATGAATGTTATGGAGGTTAATAATACCGTAGGATCAAAATTACCCCCAAATTCTGTGATTTTAGCTGTTGTTGTGTTTTTAAAAAAATCATCCAGATCCAAAACCAAAACACGAAAGGGTGGTTTTTGCAAAACCAATCCAGATCCGAAACACGAGCATGGAACCAGAACCAAAACCAAAACACAAAAAGTGCCCACCGCACATCTCTACTTTATAGTAAGAAGCACACAGGCATATAAACTTTAACAGGCACTGCTGGGCGGAGCTTGCATAAAACAGTCAATAATAATCCAGCCCTTATAGTATGAAACACACAGGTATTTAACCTTAGACAGACACTGCTGGGTGGAGCTTGCATAACAGTCTATAATGAACCAGCCTTTGTAGTAAGAAGCACACAGGCAGGGCTGGCAACAGAAATATTGGGGCCCCATACAGTGATATCTCTGGGGCCCCTTCAGATTATAAAAGTGCAACGGAATTTGCTGCACTATATAAGAAACTGTTAATAAATAAAAATATATTTATTTATACAAATATATCAATGTGTATATCTCTCCTTCCTCCCCCACACACCACAGTCTACTGTATAGCTCCCTCTCTCCTTCCTCTCATACACCTCACAGTCTCTCCCCAATGACTCCATGCTGCATTCCCACTCCCCCACATCATCCCAAAGCCCTGTATCCCGTCACCAAGCCACCCTTACCCTGGGGACAGACTCACCTTCGCTGCACTCCCCAGAATCCAGACCCAAACACCACACAGCAGGTACCATGCGGCCCTCACACCCCTCCAGAAGAGGCCGGTGCAGGGCACAGGAATCCTCGCCAATAGAGTGGCTGCCGTGTCCCGTAACTGCATGCTGAGCACTAAATGGCATATCCTTGGGGCCCCTCTGATCCTTGGGGCCCGGTACAGGTGTCCCCTTTGACCCCCCCTGTCGCCGGCCCTGCACACAGGCATATAAGCTTTAATAGGCACTGCTGGGGGAGCTTGCATAACACAGTCAATAATAACCCACCTTCATAATAGCAAGCACACAGATACATAAACTTTAACAGGCACTGCTGGGCGGAGTTTGCATAACACAGCCAATAATAACCCGCCTTCGTAGTAGTAAGCACACAGACACATAAGCTTTAATAGGCACTGCTGGGCGGAGCTTGCATAACACAGTCAATAAATAACCCACCTTCGTAGTAGTAAGCACACAGATATAACTGCCTTCAGCATCAACAGAGGCACTAGGTCTAACTTCAGTGTACTGCCTTAATAGATTTCACACTTAGAGACACTACCACACCAGTAAACTGTCAGCTCTATATTCCTAGCATAACAGCATTAACACAACATTGCTTCCATTTACAGTAACCCTTTATGCATGGAACACAGCACATTTATCTTATACAGTTAATAATGCATCGATCCCTGGGGACAGGGATCTAAATCCAATTTTTCTCTTTCTTTCCCCAAAAAGGGGATTGACCCAGTGCAGGCTTTTTAATAATAAAACACACAGTTGTAAGGGGAGCCTACACCCTCTTTAATAAAAAAAAATGTAGAGGCACCAGTAACTTAGGGGAGCCTACCCCTTAATTAACTAAACTTGCAGGGCACATCACTTAAGGGGAGCCTACCCCCTTTTAAACTTATCCTGCGGGGCACAGCACTTAAGGGGAGAATATCCCCTTTTTTTATCAGTATGCAGGGGCACAGACATAAGGGGAGCCTACCCCCTTTTCAAATAACCAGAAGGGGAGCCTACCCCCTTTAATATGTCCCCACTGCAGAGTGTAGCAGCGGACGGGTTATCTAAGGTGCAGAGTGATGCAGCGGAAGGGCTTTACAGGGTTCTCACCACACGCTGCGGTGCTTCTGCCACCTCCGATCCTCTGCATATTCAGTGCTGCCCGGGATGCTGAGCACTGCATCGGACTGCGCCTCTGTCCAAAGGTCTGCTGTCCGGGTGTCCACTCCGTCCAGCTGGCGCTGATCCTCTGGGCTCCGGTGAAGAGTTTTCCTCCCGGCTCCCGCTCTGCGTCGTCATCTTGAGAGTCACCAAGGGTCCTCGTCGGGGGGTCTTCTCTCTAGGGGTCACCTTCCACAGTGCCTGCGCGCCCAGTCTCCATCGCCAGGGTCCTCAACATCTGGAGAAACTGCCCAGAACATCTTCATAGATAGCAGCTCCTGGCACATCCTCTGCACAGCTCTCACTCCTTAAAGTGGCAACGACTGTTGGACACTCCTGTGCTGTGCAGGCAGTGAAGCAGGCATCCCCTTCTCTCACAGGCATCCTCTTCTCTGCGGGGTCCTCCTGGGTTCTCTAGCAGGTGCAGGAGAGTGTCCTCAGTGGTTCCCGCAGTTTATCCAGTGTGGTCCACCCAGCACTCCCGGCTCCGGCCACCGTGGTTCATTCAGTTCACGATGGGATGACTGGGGAAAGGCAGCCTCCGGCATCCTCCGGTAATAGCAGGTTCCACAACAGGGTCCTCTGAGTCTCTGGCTCTCCCGACACGACTTCTGGCTCCACAGCCACCCAAACCTTTTTCCATGTCAGCTCTTCTTGACACAGCCCCACTGGCTACATGGCAGTGTCTCCTCCGCTTCACCTTCCAAACCTCCGGGCTCTCCTTCCCGTACTGGGGACCTGTTTTTAAGGGTCTCTCTCTCTCTCTGGACCGCCCCGTCCTCTTTGATGACTGGCTCCCGAGGTCCCAGCAATAGCTCGCCCCAGGGTTCTTCTGCCCTAAAACCAGGGGGAACCAATCAGTAGGGGGTACTTTTCCCGGGCTTACTGTTGCTGACCAGGACGGGGGGGAATCGTCACTCTATAGTGGCGCCAAAGCTACCTGTCCAGAACTGACAGGGTCAACAAAAGTTTAGCCCATATGCTTCTATATGCTGTGGGGGTAATTTTGAGTGTATCGCTCGCTAGCTATTTTTTGCAGTGCTGCGAACAGATAGTCACCGCCTATAGGGGAGTGTATTTCTGCTTTGCAAGCGTACGATCGCATGTGCAGCCGAGCACTACAATAAAGTTTTGCGCAGTTTCTGAGTAGCTCAAACTTACTCAGCTGCTGCGATCACTTCAACCTTTTCTTGTCCGGAATTGACGTCAGACACCCGCCCTGCAAACGCTTGGACACGCCTGCGTTTTTCCATACACTCCCAGAAAACGGTCAGTTGACACCCACAAATGCCCTCTTCCTGTCAATCTCCTTGTGATCAGTTGTGCAAATGGATTCTTCGTTAAATCCATCGCTCAGCAATGATCCGCTTTGTACCCGTACGACGCACCTGCGCATTGCGGTGCATATGCATGCGCAGTAGTGACTTGATTGCAGCGCAGTGAAAAATCATAGCGTGCGAATAGGTTGGAATGACCCCCCGTGTGTTTTACTCTGGCTATGTGGGGGACAAATAAATAATAATAAAAAAAAACAGTGGGGTCTCTTTAAATTTAAACAATGGAGGTATTACATACAGCTTTTGTATGCAGAGGCTGTGCAATAATATGGTAATGCTGCCGGGTGAGACTTGTATAAATAGACACCTACTGCCGGCTTCTCTGATCTGGCATTGGATCACCCTGTGTGAGCATCTATCATCCGAGTAACTCTCAGGTTGCTCACGAGGGAGGGTGTTTTCACACAACCGTGAACAGCGAAGCTGCATCCCAGAATGTAGCCACTGGCCCTGGCACACCCAGGAAGCGAGGGCCCTTTTCCAGCAACAAATCGGCTTAGGTGGCACTGCAGCTTCTAGAATATAGAATATAGAACTGTATTAGCACTTATTATGTTTGTTTCTTGGTCTACTTACTGGAAGTGAGCCTGAACTGGAAGTTCAGCCTCAACTCATATTCTAAAACAAGAACTACTTTGGCATACGGGAGGTAACCACTTTTTGGCGGGACAGTCCAATTTTTTTTGGAACTGTTCCGCTGTCCCACCTGCAGGCCGCAGTGTCCCGTGGCGGGGGGCTGTTGGGAGGCTCCTGTCAGTCGCTGCTCTGACTAGCAGAGCAGCGGTGATAGATGCTGTGCGCATGCGGCTTGCACATGTGCTGACATCCCAGTGACTTGCCAATGAAACATCTGGGAGAATAAAGATTCTGTATTATAATAATTAGAGCATTTCCTTAAAATTGCTTCTGTTCTCCTCATATAAGCATCATATAAGATACAACAGCAGAGCACTTTGATCTGTTATTAGGGGTTTGTGAACTTGGGCAGCAGTCAGCAGTGACTATGGAATGAGTGGAGAAAGATCTGTCCTAGTTCAGCAGCCCCCTTATTCTATCTTTGTTGGTGCCCCTTTGACAGTTGGAGCCCAGCAGCCAGTGCCTCCAATGTCTCTGGGAGTTACACCACTGATCTCTGTCTAGTACTTGATTCATCTCCTCTTCTTTTTTTTGTTAGCCTTTCATGTCTGCATAAAATAGGCACAGCATGGTGATGTTTTTATGTAGTGGTGATAAAATGTATAAAATATAAATACAACAGTACCAGGTACTAGAGGCATATTCATTCTCCTCTCCAGCTGCAGATCAAAAAAACTCATGAGATTTATTAAAAGGCAGACTCCAAATACTTTCGGCAGGATTCCTTTCTTTTGATAAATCTGGAGCTGCGTTCTTCTGTGTTTCTGTAGCTGGGGGACTTCAGTAAATAACCCTTATAGTTTTGAAGTTACCAGCTGTTGACACTGCAGAGATATCAACAGTGAAGATATTACCAACATGTCACAACAATGGAATGCAGAGATGTACAAGAATTTTTTGTCATATTTAACTGCATATAGTATATTACATTTGTTTAGTTCTAAAAATCTCTGATGAGCGAAACTCCCATTGTTCTGCTAGTTAGGGAAAAAAATTACACTGCTGATCAAATATTTTAGTAATGGTAAAAAAGATTACAGTTATTTTAATATATAAAATATTATATATATATATATATATATATATATATATATAAAAATATAATATTAAATAAAAATGTTTTGTCCCTTTGTTAAATTTATTGTTGAGTTGATTATATTTGTCATTTATAGATCTGACCGTTTGCTCTATTGGTCAGTAGTGTCCTGGAGGTCTCAGGAGCCACTTACACTGGGGCCCACCCAAGATGGATAATCACTGCATGGGCTATGCAAAGATGGCTACTACTGGGCTGTAAAAGGACTGCTAGTCATATCTGGGAGTTCTCAAAGCATGATTGACATAAAGTTGTGTGGACCTAATGGGGAACTGAGTCTGGCGGGAAGTGATGAAGCAGAGCCTTGAAAGGAACTATGTGAGAGGAGAGGAAGCAGTGCCAGGAGGCTGACTCAGAGTATTCAGTCAGTCCTGCCTAGGTGTGAAACTATGTGAACGTAACCACTGGGGAGTTTATAGACAGACTGGAGAGCAGGTTTTTGTGAGAGACATGAGGTGAACATAACAGGGCCTTATTCAGACTTGGCCACATCGGCAAACTAACTGAACATGTGCAGTGGCCGCATCACGCCTGTGCGACCTTACACATTGTGACCATATCCCGGAAGGATGCAGACGCAGTGTGATTGACAGTGGCAGGTGTTCATGGGGTGGAGATGCGGCACTGGGAAGAAATGGCAGGCCAAACAGGATGTTCCAGGAGCATTTACGGAGCAACTGCACGATGTCACATGCAGTCACTCCAATGACAAAAAAGGGCGGCGGGCCTGCCTGACAGTGGAGCCAGGCTGCGCTGCCAGGGGTCCACCTTAATTCGATGCATCCACAATTTATTTGCAGATGCATTGTGAGGCGGCGCTACACATGCTGGGTAACCTTGCCTATTGTTTTGCAACACACGGCTCCTGTTACACATGAAGAGCCGGCACACACATAGATCAGTCTCTTGGGGCAGCCAGCATCTCCGGGGATGCATGACATGCCCTGGAGCGACAGAACGGAGATCCCTGTGAGGCCACACACATTTATGGGCCCCTGCGCCTCCAGCGCAGGGGAAATAGTGCTGAGTGTGCACCGTGTGTCACCACACCCGGTGATGCCTTTGTATATTGCCCATTCAATGGAACTGGCGATATACAGTGATGTTTGAAAGGTTGTGAACCCTTTAGAATATTTCATATTTCTGCTTAAATTCGGCCTAGAACTACCTCAGATTTTCAGAGAACTCCTAAAAGTAGATAAAGAGAATCAAATCAAATAATTGAGACAAAAAAATTAGATGTGCTTTTTATTTTAATGAGGAAAATGATCCAATGTCACATATCTATGAGTGGCAAAAGTATGTGAACCTTTAGGCTTAGCAGATATTTTGAAGGTGAAATTAGAGTCAGGTATTTTCAATCTACGGGATGACAATCACAACCTGTCTTTTTAAAAGAACAGGGATCTATTAAAGTCTAATGTTTACAACACATGTTTTTCGAAGTGTATCATGCCACGAACAAAGGAGATTTCTGAGGACCTCAGAAGAAGAGTTGTTGATGTTTATCAGGCTGGAAAAGGTTACAAATCCTTCTCTAAAGAGTTTGGACTCCATCAATCAATCAATCAATCAATCAATCAGACAGATTGTGTACAAATGGTGAAAATTCCAGACCATTATTACCATCCCCAGGAGTGGTCGACCAACAAAGATCATGCCAAGAGCAAGGTGCCTAATAGTTTGCAAGGTCACAAAGAAACCCAAGGTAATCTCTAAGCAACTGAAGGCCTTTCTAATATAAGCTAATGTTCATGTGTCTACCATCAGGAGGACACTGAACAACAATGGTGTGCATAGCAGGATTGCAAGGAGAAAGCCGCTGCTCTCCAAAAATAACATTACTGCCCATCTGCAGTTTGCTAAAGATCACCTGGACAAGCCAAAATAGAATTTTTTGGTTTAAATGAGAAGTGTTATGTTTGGAGAAAGGAGAACACTGCTTTCCAGCATAAAAACATCATACCATCTGTGAAACATGGTGGTGGTATCATGGTTTGAGCCTGTTTTGCTGCATCTGGCCCAGGATGACTTGCTATCATTGATGGGTCAATGAATTCTGAATTATACCAGAATATTCTAAAGGAAAATGTCAAGACATCTGTCCATGAGCTGCATCTCAAGAGAACGCGGGTCATGCAACAAGACAAAGACCCAATGCACACAAGTCATTTGACCAAAGAATGGTTAAAGAAGAATAAATGTACTGTTTTGAAATGGCCAAGTCAAAGTCCTGCCTTAATCCTATGGGAATGGTATGGAAGGACCTGAAGCGAGCAGTTCATGGGAGGAAACCCACCAACATTAGAAATAACTGGAAATGAATGTTACTTAGGTTAATAATACTCTAGGGAAAAAAAGGGCCAAATTATGTGATTTAACTTTTTTTGACAATTTTTTTAAAGAAAATCCTAATCCAAAACCTGTCAGGGTGTTTTGGCAAAGCCAAATCCAAAACTGGATGACAAATCAGAGCCAAATTCAGCAAAAATGGTCCAGCGCTCATCTCTTCTTATACCCCCTCCCCATAAAAAAAAAGACAGCATTTATTCTAGCAATACAAATTAAATATGCTTACATATTATTTGTATATATAGAGAGAGTGATTGTAAAGCTGCCCCTAGTGTAATATTCTTCTGTGTTTGTAATAAGTCAATAACCTTTCCAGAAACAGGTCATTACATAACGAGCACGGTTTTTCTTGATTATTCTTCCTCCAGAAGCTTTCATTTTGCTAATGTAGAACAGAATTGTTTACAAGCATTTTGCAGCGAGACATCAGTTTGGCTGAGAATTTCAACATAAACAGTAGCAAGTGCTTTTAAATATGGAATATTTTTCCCAAGAAGAAAAAAAAATCTGGAAGCTGGTTGTCAAAAATGAATTCATTATTATTGCAAACAGCATCTTTTAATTAATATTTGGAAGTTAGAGAATTGCAGTGATTCATGAATTTGAACTGTTCAGGAACAAAGAATTGTTCTGTGTGACCACTGGCACCAAGGTTTTAGTGTTGTGTGTTTTTATTGACTGGGCGTTTTCTGTTGGTTTTTGCAAGGACTATAAATGGTAGAACATATAAAATCCACAATGACTGCAAACATGGAGCTGTTTCACATTTAAAAATAAACCATTACAAAAAAAGAAAATTCTAATTGTAGCATAAACTAATTTTTATAGGGTACAATTTTGCTTTTGAGGGAAATCGTCATTATGTGAGTGTTTTATTGCAGCGCCAAAGAAAGTGTTAAAATACCCCTCTGGCTCTGAATGTTACCAAATGGCTTTCTAATGTCAATTACTAAAATGTTAATGTGTTTATTTTTCACAGGACCTTATAACAATGTTCTCTATTTATAATCACTGTATATTTTGTGCTAAGATTCCGTAGACAATAAATAAATCATCCTGTGCACAGAGAGCCTGATTCAGATATGTATGCAATTCCGATATTTACACAGTTGATTATCGCCGACTGCGCATGTGGCGCAGGCCAACTGTGCATGCACCACAGTACCTTAGCAATGATGCTCACAGTAAGGATATTTTTGCAAAGTGATTGACAGTCAGGGAGCATTTGGGGGAGGTAATAGGGAGCAGCGACAGAAACGCAGGCGTGTTGTGACCAGTTTTGGGTAGTGTCTCAGGCAGGGCTGGTTCTAGACCTTGTGGCACCCAGGGTGAAAGTTTCCTATGGCGCCCCCCCCCCCCCCCAACAGGTCAAATAGGGATAGTGCGCGACGCAGGCGCGTGGCAAAATAGGGGCGTGGCTTCATTGGGAAGGGATGTGGTCACAGTTTTGCCCCCTGTAGTTTTGCCCCCTGTAGAGTTGTGCCCCCTGTAGATGTTGTGCCCCCTGTAGATGTTGTGCCCCCAGTAGCTGTTGTGCCCTCAGCAGCTGTGCCCCCAGTAGTTGTGCCTCCAGTAATTTTGCGCCCAGTACTGCACCCTCAGTAGTTGTGCCCCATTAGTTTTGCCCCCAGTAGTTGTGCCCCCAGTACTGTGTCCCTATTAGTTTTGCCCTCATTACTGTGCCCACCAGTAGCTGTGCCCCTAGTAGCGCTGCTTACCAAAAATAAACAAATAAGAAATACTCACCAGCTCCGCTCCTGTTTCCCGACCGCTGCTGACCTCCGTCTCCGGCTGCTCCACAATCCCGTTCGGTGCGCAATGACATCAGGCGCACCGCACGGCTGGCACCAGAAGCGGGGAAAGGTTCTCTCCACGAAGGGAAACTAGACGCTACCACACTGCGCGTCTAGTTTCCCTTTGCGGAGAGGACTTTTTCCTAACCACCACCGCCACCACCCCAGTTAGTAGCGGCTCTTGCCACGGCGGCAGCACCCTCGGGACAGTGGCGCCCCGGGCAAAAATCCTGCTTGCCCATGGCAAGAGCCGCTACTGGGCTCATGTTACAATTGTGATCCAGTATGCAGAAAACATGGCCGCAACATCTCAATTCCAACGACCATTCTGAGTGACCATAAGGTTAACCAGGAAGGAAGGATCTGTGACGACCCTTGCATGTTTGTATGTAGTTACTTGGACTTGTGATGCTGCCTGTGGGCATCCAAATCCATTTCAGGAGGCAGCAGCATCAGGACTGCCGACAGGTTTGCTGGGTCTCTGTACTGGGAGGTGGCATGATCAACTTGGGAAGGGGTGGCCAGGCCCCTTCCTTATAAAATATCAAAACTATATGTGCGGCCACTTCCACATAAAGTATAATTTTTTATATTCCACATGGGGGATCCTGGCGACACCTCCCCAAGTTGGTCACGCCCTCACTCAGTACCAGTGCCTGACATGCACCAGACAGTGGCAGAACGGGTGGGGGCATGCGATCGCTTTCTTGCGCACATCACACAGGAAGCTATTACAGTGTGTATGGGATTGCGGTTGCAGCCTCAAACACCACTAAAATGGATGAGACACTCCTGCATTTTCCTGGTACCTCTCCAAACAGTCCCTGACTGTCAATCACTTTGCGACCGCCATAGAAGGACCATTGCGGCAAATGCGCAGTGAAAAAAGCAAAAGATACGCCATGCGAAACACTCGAAATATAAAATGATAAAAAGTGAAAGTTGAGGCCGTAAATACCTGCAACTGCATTTCGTTCAGAACTGAATATGTATGGCCAGGGGCATAACTACAACTTTGTGGGCCCCATAGCAAAAACTTGGAAGCCCCCCCCCCCTAATCTTCCGTACAGCAATGAATGCTGAATGGGGCATGTAACAGAGAACACATTGGGACGGGGATGAGTGTCAGTACTTACTTTGCACAGTGTATAATGTGTGTGCGTTGGGGAAGGGGGGTGCAGAGCAAAAATTGAGAGAGACTGTACACAGCACTGTTGTTACAGTGGACAAACATGAGTGTGTGTGTATATCTGTTGGGGGGGGGGGGGGTACAGTACTTAGCCTGCACAGTGTATGCAGGAAGAGGTCAGACAACATATTGGGGGGTAAGGGTCAGCACTCATCCTGCAGTGCATAGTTAGGGGAGGGGCACAGAGCACATATTGGGGGGGTCAGTAGTACACACTCTGCACAGTGTATAGGGGGAAGGGGTCAGAGCGCAAATTTGTGTGGGGGGAGGGTGACTGCTCAACTTGCACAGTGTATAGTGCGCAAGGAGGGGTGGACAGAGCAAATATTGGAGGTTGTGTCAGTACTCACCACGCACCATGCACAGCGGTCCTGATAGCGGTGGGCGGGAGTTCAGCCCCCGGCATGCTGAGATAACAGATCAGGACAGGCAGGTACAGGGAGTACAAGCAGAGCAGATGGTGGGGGATCCAAGTTAGGATGTTCAGCCAGCATTTCAAGCGCTCACCTCTACCTACTCCTCTCCTTAGGGCCTGTCCAGCTCTCCACGTTAGTGCTGGATGAGGAGAGTGGGGGCAGTGGCTGAGAGTCGGCTGGAGCCTCCCTGTCCACAGCCACCGCCTTGCTTGGCCTCCTCAGTATGTCCTGGGCTGTGCACTGGCGTCCCCGCTCTGGACATCCAAAAGGCAAGTGGTGGTGGGCGCAGTGAGGGTACACTTACCTTATCCCCTCATCAGGATCCCCCCTTGCTAGTGTGTTTCTTGGTATCGCTGCAAGCAGGCTCCACACAGACACACCTACTGCCCCTAATCCACTGGCAAAGCCAGATGAAGGAATAATTCATGAGCTGTGCGGGAAGAATGGGGGCAGCAGAGGCTGAGAGTGGGCCATAGCCTCCCTGTCCATGGTCCCCTACAAATTCCTTGGCGTGTCCTGGGCTGCATAGCCCATTGGTGGTGTCACCGCATAATGTGTGACTTGGTGCAGGGAGAGTGGCTACGTCGCCCTTGAGGCAGTCCGGGCACCATAGCAGCCACATTCCCTGCACCCATGGTAGTTACGCCACTTTACGCCACTGTAGATGGCCTCTCCTGTACTATGTAGCCCCCCCACCCTTCTCCATCTCTGAGGACCTCCCCTACCTGGAGAAGGCATAAGGAAGTGATAAACCAGGGATATGTGCAAGGTGAAAAATGCACCAGCCAATCAGCTCCTAATTGTTAATCTACATATTGGAGCTGATTGGCTGGTTCGTTTATCACCTTGCACATATCACTGGTTTATCACTTCCTTATGCCTTCTCCAGGTTAATACATCTGCCCCAAAATGTGTTGGTACTGGACAGTTATGACATCTGGAATACTAAGTATCCACCAGTGTAGGCAGGACACCAAGAGGGGGAGTGAGTACTAATTACCTGGTCCCAGGTTTGTCTTAAAGACTCTGGGCCAGCTGCGCGGGGTGAAGAATGCTGCACACATGACATTATTATGTCATGCAAGGGGGCGGAGCCAGCAGCACCAGTAAGTAATGTGGACACTCTGATCGGCTGTACAAGCCTGTCTGGAGCAGCTAGAGGCAGAAATCCACCTGCTAGCCAGAAGCAAGGGCCGTGGTGTGGTGATAGTGGCACCCACAGAGCCCGGTGATCTGTGCAGCGGGACAGGTCACACACCCCTAGTTATGGCCCTGTTCATGTATTTCTTATTGTTATATCTTTGACTATACTACGGTATATCGCGTTTGTCATTCACCTAACTGCTGCCCTGAGAGGTGCTCTGAGTGGTATACACAAAGACAATGATGTTGAGGAAATACAGGTAAGGCTATTTACATTTATTTATAGTACAAAAAAGAGGCACATTTATCAAAGCTTGGACAGAGATAAAGGGGCGAGTGTTAAAACTCATTGTGAATGATAAAACTTGTTGCATATGTAACCCTTTTTTCACCCCCCAGGGTTACTTAATACATATGACCGTGTGCCTCCACCCAAGCAGTTATTATTCCAACCCCGCTTGCTTGGGAAAGCTGTTGCCAGTAGTGTTATATTTACTGTTTCACGTGTGGGTTGGATAAGATGTCTAATTTACCTTGTGTGTCTTCTTTTGTTTTTCAGATCCGTAGGTTCAGATGACTGAGACAACTTGTCCAATTCAACAGTAAGTATTTATTAATATGACTTTAATACCTTCCCATGTTCTGTTGTTCACAGAATGAACCCTCCCTTAATTAAAGTTCACAGTACATTACATATTCTTCTAGTCAATTCAACTCATTACTCACAACATAAGGATATAATATCTCAACATATATATTGCTATACATAAAGTGATAACTGTTATACAATACAACCAATTATTCTTACGAGAGTTTACGGATATATTATCAATACAGCTACCATAACCTTATGTGTTCCACTGCAGTCTCAGGTTTATGTGTTTGGGTATACCATTTGATTATCGTTGGTGCACTGTTGGGGCCCAATTTACCTTATGTACTCCTGAAGTATTAGTCACTCAATGCTGACATGGCTTGTTAGTATGGTCCCTAAAGAGGAGAATGAAATATAGGTACACCCTAGTTATTACCCTTTCACGTATAGTCTTTTGTAGTGTGATAACCTTCTCTTGATAGGGGAGTATCAAGGACCTCTTTAGAGCCCAATGATTATACCTCGGCAGATTGATAGTACCTTTACCGGAGTCCCAATAGACGAGGAACTATGTGCATATAGGACAATCCTTTTTCTTTTCTTCGGTGAAGTAGGGGTTTTCCACCTTCCTTATACTATTCTGTGTGAATACTTGAAAATCCTCTGATAGTTATACCACAAGGGTCCACACAACTTAGGAATAGAAATTTCGCAATAGATATCTAATTCTAGAGTAATTAATAACAAATGCCTCTATGATCTTTTCTCCCCCAACTCCTTTATTTAGGGAAAACCACTGAGGATCCTTTCACCACTATTGTCGTCCACTCCTTCCGCTGAAATGGGGCTATCCAATTAGAATACTTTTAGGATTATACAATAAAGTCAATGTGGTATTGTAGAGCTAAATGATAATAGGCAATGGGACTCATATAATCTGTGTTTTAGTATTTGAGGCAAATGATATGCTCATGCTTCCCTGTAGTTATGCCTTACTTGGTCTATATCGGTGAAGTCCATTCCCCTCACGTCCCTCCACACCAATGTCCCGTGCTTGTGTCACTCCTAAATGTTTAAACTTAGAAGTGGGCTTTTTGACTTCTGCAATTCCTTTCCATCCGGCAGGGATGTTATTCAATTTCCATTTTCATATTAGTATAATGGCAGTACTGGGTAATCATGGGTTAAAAGGAGTGCAGGCTATATTCCACTACTTATAAGTATAATTTATTAAACAAGTAATTTACTCTCTTATAGCTGCAACTTCATACTCTGTAAAATTAGAGATTATTGTTCTGTTCACTAACTGACAGCCACTTTTATCAATAGGGTGCATATATCCCTGCAAGAAGAAGTGCTAATTTGCTTGTGAGTTTCGGGGATAAACTTCCTTTACTGCCAGTCTCTGTAGTATGTGAAATTCCCTTCAGCGGGGGGCCCTTTCTGTGATGTAGTCTATTAAGGACCAGCCCACTCCTTCCATACAATGGCTGACGCCGCCTCCTCCCCTCCCTTATAATGTCACTCACTGCTGCCCTGATCGGGTTGGTGGAGCTCCGTTTAGCCGGGCCTGGAGGGTGTGTTTGGGGTAAAGCTCTATGAGCTGCCCAGTTGAAGTTCTTACTTATCACCGCTGTTAAGTATGCAGCCGCTCCCCCGTTACCAAGTCCTCTGCTGTCCACGATCCTCACTCTCCACCCGGCTCCCCGTAGACAATTTCAGCTGGTGAGTCACTTCACTTTCTCTCTCTTTACAGATAGGGACGCACCGGAGGTGTCCGTGGCTGGACAATACCGCGACCCGGGTCATGCTCTTCTCCCTCACAGGGACGACTCTCCTCAGTTCAAAAACCCTCGCGGCTCTCACTGTCCTTTTTCCCGCTTCTCCCTCGCGCTCCCCTCAACTGATCTCACAATCCGGGTACCCCATAGTCGGCACGAGGGCTTCTGGAAAAATCTCTATAGCCCTGCTAGTGCCACGGGGCCCCCATCACCCAGAACCAAATTTAATGTTTATTGTACATATTTACCACCAGCAACCCTCTATCTAGTACAAGTATTACATTATACAGCTGGATTATATTTCATTTAGTTACATAGACATTACACAGATAGAATGTATTTTATATATTTACACAGGCATTGAATACCTTATATATATATATATATATATATATATATATATATATACAGGTTGAGTATCCCTAATCCAAAATTCAAAATCCCACATTTTTTGGTCCCCTACTGAGATAATGACATATATAGGATATATTATGTGTATATGTAGATATATAATATAATATACATATATATATGTCATTATCTCAGTAGGGGAACAAAAAAATGTGTGATTTTGAATTTTGGATAAGGGATACTCAACCTGTATTTAATGTAGTCCTCAGAGAGCAATTACCTTTCTATATCTCCTGCTGAGAATTTATTTATTTACAGGGCTACACATATGATAAATTGTGCTCTAAAGTCTAATCAATCAACTCCTAACTGTCATGTGTTCAGCTTCTGTCATGTGTTTGAAAAATGACAGTTGGGAGCTGATTGGCTGGAGCATCATTTATCATACTCGACAAGTTTTATAATTCACAATGAGTTTTATCACTTGTTGATAAATGGGCAACACAGTACCAACTAACCAGCTCCTACCCAGAGTCGGCGCTAGGTATAGGCAAACTAGGCAAATGCCTACGGCATTTGGAATGCCATGGGGCACAAGCAGATTCTGCTGATTAAAATGATATGCGGCATGCCTATACTCTGTGTGTGACTGCGGCTGTATCTGCATACGAAATGCTACATTAAAGTGTATTCCTGGAAATCACTGAAGGATAGCATTTCGAATGCAGATACAGCCACAGTCGCACACAGAATATAGGCATGCTAATTATCATTTTAATCAGCAGAAGCTGCTTGTGCGTCCTAGTCACATAGCAATGCAAATAAGACACAACTTCTGCAAAAAAAGGTGCCCAATGTCAGCAGAGCTAGATGGGAGCTGCATGGCATATTGGGGAAAGATGTATGAGGGCACATCTATATCCAAGCAAAGGCAGAGGTCACAGTGTTAGCAGCTGTGTGAGTGCTGTGTATGTGTCTCATGTGTATAAATGCATTAATAATGTGCTACATGTGTGTAAGGGGCATTATTGTGAATAAGGGCTTTAATAAAGGTTGGCATAATGTGCAAGCTGCATTATGTTTATAAGGACATTAATAATGTGTGTCATATGTGTAAGGGACATTACTGTGTGGTATTATGTGTATAAAGGCATTACTAATGTGTGGCATTATGGGTATAAGGTGCTCTACTGTGTGGCGTAATTTATAGAAAGGGCACTACTGTGTGGTCTAATGTGAATAAAGAGCAATATGGTGTGGTGTAATGTAATGTGAATAAGGAGCAATTCAGTGTGATGTAATGTGAATAAGGAGCCCTTCTGTTTTTAGTAATGTTTATAAGGTAAAGTGGTACTACTGTGTGATGTAATGTGAAGAAGGGACCCTATTGCATGATATAATGTGAATAAAGTTGCACTCCTGTGTGGCGTAATTTGAATTGGGGGTACTATTGTGTGGCCATGCCCCTTCCCAAAGGAACATGCCCCTTTTTGGGCTGCTTCCGAATGTGCGCACTGTTCCTATTTAAAATATAGGTGGTAGGAGTACCAAAAAGAGGACTACTATGACTGAGGGGTGATGGTGATGGGAAAGGAGTGCAGAGTCAGAGGTGGAACTAGCAGCGGTGCTAGGGGGCACCAGCCAAAATCTTGGCATCATATTGATTAGGGCCGGCTCTGCTCCTACCTGTCATTTGTCACACACAGCCTGTAACATGGCAGGAGCTGGTTGGTACTTTATCTCTCTCCAAGCTTTGATAAATCTGCCCGACTGTCGCTTATTGAATGTAAAAATTATTCTTCCTGTTCTAACAAACAGTACTACTCTATTAACCCCTTCAGTGGTATGGCCATAAAATTTCCGGGGCCAGCCGCGCTGTGCAGACTGGCAACCCCAGAAATTTTTCAAGGCATGCCACTGCTTCCCCTCCCTCCTCCTTGCACTCTGCTCGGCCGGTGGACTTTGAAGAATGACGCAATTGCGTCATGACGCAATCGCGTCATTCCACAAAACTCGGCGGGCTACAGCGGGCATTCACTAAGGCAACGAGCATTCCCCATGGCAACGAGCATGGATCCGAGCATAAAACCCGTGGCAAAAAGCATGACACAGCGCATGAAACCCCTGGCAACATGCTGGTAAAAAAAAAAATGTAAAACCTGCCCTGGGAGGTGTGACCAATTTCCAAAAAGTCACCACTTAAGGGGTCGAAGCACACTCTGTTGCACCATTTTATGTTTTTAGTAAAGGTTTGTGTATTTTTATCTCCACCAGTGTATGAGCAAATGAGAAGAATATTATCTTTGTTACTCTGACATGGCTTCTGCACAATGGACCCTATTCAGCAAGAATAGCTAATCTTGCTAAAAAGCAGTTGCTGTGATCAAAAAGCTGCCTCCCAGAAATAACCCCTTCCCCCCCGCTCATTACAGAAATTGTGAATGCATCTCAATGCGCGATGTGATCTCATAACCATACGCATATAAAGGAGCACTGAAGAGTTTTTCTTTCTGCGCCAGGCAAGGTCATGCACAATTATGCATGCGCAAGAGGCTGGAAGTGGTCATCGCTGACGTGAGAGACCCACCTGAAAAATTTCTTGCCACGCCTATGTTTTTACAAACACACCCACAAAACGTCATGTTCCCTCCCCTAAACGCTGGCTTCCTGTCAATCAAAATGCGATTGCACTGAAGCACAATGCGTTCACAGAAATTATCGCAAATCACTGGTGCGCATGCGCAGTCATTCGATAATCGTCCAGATTGCGCTTTCTCAGTTTTGCGATCCAACCTGAATAGGGCCCTATAAGTTCTAAAATGATCATTATAATGAAGATATACTGTGTGATGTCAGAGAATGAGACAGATAAGAATATATATCAGTTGTATATATACCACTCATTTATGTATATGTACACACTTACGTACGTTTGTGTTTGAAAATGTCCTGGATGTATAATATGTATGGGATAGGGGGATTTGGCTACATCCCAGCACTTAGGGGGCTGGGGGTTGATCTGTATCTGTGCATCCAAGTTTGAATGACACTCCCCTTTTCAGCACTAATTTACTAACATCTGGACCTAAAAAAAATTGACCAGTTTCCTCTGCTGGATTGTAACTTTTCCATGGTTGGGGAATTCTCCAACTATGAGAACAGCCAAGAAAGTAAACAGATTTTTTTGGTTCACCTTTTTTTTCTTATAGAAATAGAGCCAAACTATTCTGAGATTTGTGTCACTCCGGAGAATTTTTTTTTTATCCAAGCTTAACAGGTTCTAGCACTCCAGCCGTGCCGATTTCTTTCCCAGGCAGAGGTGTGAGATTCAGATCCGAAGCTTGGTAATTGTATTTCCAGATCATTTTAAAGCTTGGATTGTTCAACACATATCCCAGACACTAGGTTATGGCATTCTTAAAAGGCCTTACGAAGAAAAAAACACCCCAATTGAAATCTACTATAAAAAAATAAGTAAACTTTCATTTATATTCCTCTTATGTATTGCCATATTCTGCCATATATTTTATTAGCCCAATATAGAAATGACCCATATTCCTAATGTGTTAAACCACTACGATTTTTAGCTGCAAGTGCTTGTGGGTAAATGATTATTTCACCTAGTGCAAGACATTGTAAATCAAGCCGACTGAGAATACTATATAATGGTTGAGTAGATGTGACATTGGAAGAGAAATAAGGGACAAATGTGTTTTTTTACTGCAGAAGATTTTTGTTTTTAAATGTAATATTGTAAGTAATATTGAAAATGTCCTGGGAGGGGAAGACAATAATTATATAGGGTAGAACAAAATATTTAAAGGATGGCAGGAATACATACTGCATCAACATTTGTGTGTACAGTATAAAATAAAAAACACGTAGTGCACATATTTTAATCTAAAATTGAAATCTGTAAATTTGAGGTGTGTTTCTTTCACATAAATCAATGTTCACTTGGAAATCATTACTATCAACATTTATTTTTACCTTTTTATAGTGCCAACATACATTGCAGTGCTTTACAGCTTCTATGGATTCTTTTCATTTTCCTTTGTGTTGTGACTCATGCTTCTAGCAGTGATACTCATACGCTCTCTGTCCTGTGAATATCATGACAACCACAACCACATTGTTTGTAAAATTGTATATACTGTGTGTGTGTGTGTGTATATATATATATATATATACTGATGCTTAGCACGGCCTAAAATGCTCAACCACAGGTAGCGATTGGATGTATTCACATATTTTTTTTTAATCAAAAGAATTTGTTTTAAGTAGCAGATTAAAAGTAGCATATGTTAAGGAACATCACAAGGATTGGCTAAGTGGCAGAGTCCATGGCACGCCAAATGGGGCCGTGTGGCTTGGTTTTAGGAAAGGTGTATGTGCACACAACAAGCCGCTCGGTGGCTTGTAATAGGCACTTTTAATTTTTTTTATTTAGGAGCATTGGGTTAAAGGGGCACTGTGTGGGCACAGAAAATTAAAATAAACAAACAAACAAACAAACTGTAAAATAATATAGGAGTGTGCTGTAGCACTTTGTTACTTAAGCCTACTGTGGCATTTAATATAAAAACCCCTAAAAACTATTAACTTCAGTAGGGTGTAACCCTTCTACTTGGTGCACTATGAGGCAGTTTGTTGTGTGTTCAGTCACCGTAAAAACATTTTCATAAACTTTTTGTGTTAAAAAATATAATGTCATTAGGGTGCCACCCTTATACTAGGGGCTCTTTGGCAGTTTGTTGTGCGTTCAGTCACCATAATTTTTTTTTAAAACTTTCTGTGTTAAAAAATATAACTTAATTGTTACATAGGGTGCCACACTTATACTAGGAGTACTGTGAATCCATATTGATAAATCAATAGAAGAGCAGGAGTAGCAACCCAGTATTAGTACTTCAGCTGCTGCTAGCAGTCTTGATAGTCTTCAACATCTACTAATAGTGATCCAGGAAGAAGAAAGTTTAAGAAAGGACACCTGAAATTAAAACAATATTTCACAATGTTTAATAAAAAAACATCACCTCTAACAATAAAGGGACACTTTACTGCCGAAAAATGTAACATGGCCAACATTATACACCACACGCAGTGGCAAGGAAAGACTCAGGCCATGGCCTTCCTTTATTAAGGTGGGAGGTTTTTTTTTAGAACTGGTGATGTTGCCCTTAGCAACCAATCAGATTCTATCTATTATCTTCTAGAAGCAGCTAGATAAATGTTACGTATAATCTGATTGGTTGCTATGAGCAACATCACCAGTTATAAAAAAACTCCCACCTTAGTAAATTGACCACTAAGTGTGTCCACAAGTGCTATGTGTGATGAGTCTGACATTTCTGACACAGTACTTATAGAGAAGCCTCCTTCTGCTATTTGCACACCCTCTGAAATTGTGGGGATGAGCAGCAGTAAAGATTGACTTGATGATGCAAATGTTAAAGTGGAGAATGAGAGGGATATTTTTGCTTTTGACACTTATAAGGATGTTGATGAGAAGGAGGATGTTGTTTGTGTAAAAGCAAGTCAGTCACTAGTGGCAGCAGTGCTTGGCAGTGATAAGGCCATTGTCATACATGTCAATAAAACCAAAAAATCCACCTCTTACTGTATGTGTGGAATTATTTTTACCCAAATCCTGCCAATGGTTGTCAGCCATCTGTGCTGTTTGAGAGTACAAAGTAAGTAGCGGTAGGGACCTTAACCATCTACAAACTCCCACCTGTTACATCACTTGTATCAAGTACATATAATTAAAAGTTCTTTGGAAAAATCTCAAAAATCCTGTAAAATAATAACAAGCAGTCCAGCAACTCCTAACAGCAGCATGGATTTATCCCAGCAGCACATGCAATCCTCTTGCCAACACCTTGATCATCAATATCCTTATTAATACATCCAATTTGCTAAAGCTAACTGACTTCTCACGTTTTCAGGAATCCCCAAAAGAATCCTTGCAGGCTAGGACTGCTCCTGCTAGGGATGAGTCAACATATTAGAAAAGGACTAAGAAGACTAGTAGTTTCAAACAATAATTGCTTTTAAATATAGTAAAATTGAAAATACCACGTATTGTGCAATTGGAGGGAATAGAAGCAGACCCCACTTCACCAACAAAAGGAACCGCCAACATCGAATACATATAAGCAGTTTAAAAATTACATGGAGGTGGTTTGGCACTAAAAAGGCCCAAAGGATATTCAAAGAAAGTTCCCAAGAAATAATTACCCGAATCAAAAGGATAATGAATGGTACACAGATTTATTAACAACAATGTAATAAAACACATATTAAAATATCTAGGGTGATCAGTCAGCCTCTCACCCGGATAGGGTGTTGTGGTGCACTAATGCTAACAGAGCAAAAGGTTACCTGGACTGAGCAGCTTGGCACCACCACAGCAAGCATAGGAGTCAAAGAAGCCATTAGAGCCATATTCCCTTTAACAGCATGTAGTTGGTGCATAACACATTTTGAATTGATGGACAATTCTTCCTCAGATAACATGCTAATCAACTAGAAACAATATTTATACCCCAAAACAATAAATTTGATTGTGTCCCATCCCACCTTGAATCAAATGATACCTTAAGAAAACTATTTGAAAAGCAGCTAAAGAAACTGAAGGAGGAAAAGAAACAAAGTGATTACGCTATGTTGGACTTGTACAGTAGATAAACTTCTTTCTTTGCCAGACCAAAGGGTTGTCAAGATTTTGCAACTGGATAACTACATTTTGGCAAACATGCTTGATCCTAGGTTTAAGTCTTATGCAATATCTTTATTTCCAAATGACACAGATCTTCAGAGATGTGAAATGTTCCTTGCCAGCAGTTTGACAGCTCACATGACACATGATGACACAACAATTGCTTTTGCTTCAGTTTCTCCTGCAAATGCTGCTGCCATGAAAAAACTGACCTTTCCAAGGAGACCTACTGGGGGAGTGGCTGAAGAGTCAACTCAGTGCACCAAAGACTTTGACATCTAACCAAGCTTAGAAGAAATGCCCACAGTTATTGACACCTCTACCATGATTCAACCTGATACACTTACCCTCAATAAAAGGGGATAGGATTATTTTAATGACAATGTAAAAAACAGCATGTCACACAATCCTTTTGATTACTTGGAAAAAAAGGTAAATTTGGAGCCCCTTGTACAAGATAGCTTTGGTGTGCTAGAGTTGTCTACCCTCCAGTTTCCACTTTGAATAAGTGTCTAGCACAGCCAGGAACCTTGTTAGCAATTGACATAGGAGGCTACTTCCTCAAAATGTGGCATATCTCATGTTCATATAAAATGAACTACAAATTTTATGATAAGGTCCTTTGCTGTCCAATGCAACAAAGGACAGAGACTTCTGTAATTGTGGATTTCAGGAGTATGAGCTAATATTATGAGGAAGAGGATGATAATGACAACATCTTAGAGATGATTAACTAATAATGCTTTTAGCCGTCTTAAGCCCATTGGTAGCTTGTTTTGTGGTGACCCAAATAAACCAATAACTTCCCTGTTGCTGAAGTGCTTGGTTTGTTAAATTGTGCATGTCCTTTTTAATATGGGAGGGCCCAAGGACAATTCCATCTTGTACCACTTTTCTTTTCATTATGGCACTAAGCCTAACCCTCCCATCTCGCAGCCTTACCCTAATCCTTCCCTCCTGCAGCCTAACCCTCCCATCTTGAAGTCTAACCCTAACCCTCCACTTAGTGCATAATCCTAAACCTCACAACTCACAGCCTCACCCTAACCCTCCCATCTCACAGCCTAGCCCTCACCCTCCAATCTTGCAGCCTAACCCTAGCCTTCTCCTCCTGCAGCCTCACCCTAACCCTCACATCTCGCATCTCACAGCCTAAGCCTAACCCTCTCTTCCTGCAGCACAGCCCTCACCCTCTCCTCCCGCAGCCTAACCCCTAACCCTCCTCTTAGTGCCTAACCCTCACATCTCACAGCCTCACACTAACCGTCTCCTCCCACAGCCTCACCCTAACCCTTCCATGACACAGCCTAGCCCTCACCTTCCCAACTCGCAGCCTAACTCTAGCCTTCTCCTTCCGCAGCTTAACCCTAACTCCTCACTCCCTGCAGAATGTCAACCTTTCACATGTTGACACTGTGAACAGCAATATTCTGCAGATGTCAACATCTTGCATGTTGACATTTCAACAATGTTGATATCATAGCTGTCGATATTATGATGTTGATCAGTGCTGTAACTAGACACTTTAGCACTGTGTGCAAGAAATAGCATTGCCCCCCCACATTTAAAATAGGGCCAGTGCGCGCCTTAGGCGCGTGCAAAAAATTAAGGGGTGTGGCTTCATGGGGAAGGGTAGTGGCCACAAAATAATACCTATTAATATTACGCTGTACAGTAGTCTCCATTATTCAAATTACACCACACAGTAGCACCACTTAAACACATTACACCGGGTAGAGCCCCTGTCACACATTACTCCAGGTAGAGCCCCATTTTACACATTACTCCTGGTAGAGTCTCCTTTTTCACATTCGGCAGGTAGAGCCCCCTTTTACACACTGCGCCAGGTAGAGCCCCCTTTTACACACTGCGCCAGGTAGAGCTACCTTTTTTTACACACTGCACCAGTTAGAGCCCCCTCACCTTGAAATGATGTATTATTATTATTATTATTATTATTAGCCTTTATTTATATGGTGCCACAAGGGATCTGCAGCGCCCATTACACAGTACATAATCAAATGAGCAAACAAGAAAACAGCACTTACAGTACAAGACATTATAGGACAGGTATAGAAAACCCAGGGTTAGGTGCCATCAAAGGGAGTATGGAGTATAAGATAGTGTAAGTAAGAAAAGGAAAGACACATGAGGAAAGAAGTCCCTGCTCTTGCGAGCTTACAATCTAAAAGGTGAGGGGCTAACAGACCGGAGTGACACAGAAGGGGTAGACAGTGAGCATAGAGAAGAGGGTTAGGAGGAGAGTTGGCTGGGTTTGGTGAAAAAGTGGGTTTTGAGAGCCCGTTTGAAGTTTTGTAGAGAGGTGGAGAGTTGGATGGGGAGAGGTAGAGCATTCCAGGGATAGGGAGCAGCACGTGCAAAATCTTGTAGGTAGGAGTGGGAGGAGGTAATCAGTTGGCAGGAGAGACGGCGTGCATTAGCAGAGCAAAGAGGATGGGTGGGTATGTAAAGAGAGATAAGGTCAGAGATGTAAGAGGGAGAAGAGTGGGTGAGAGCTTTGTAGGTGAGTGTGAGAAGCTTGAATTGGATTATGAAAGGGAAGGGTAGTCAGTTAAGGTCCTGCAAGAGAGGGGATGTGGATGTAGTATGTTTGGTGAGGAAGATGTGATGAGCAGCAGCATTGAGGATAGATTGAAGTGGAGAGAGGCATTGAGGGAGGCCAGATTGAAGGAGATTGCAGTAGTCCAATCTTGAGATGACCAGTGAGTGGATGAGGGTCTTAGTAGCATCCTGGGTGAGAAAGGGTCTGATCCTGGAGATGTTTTTGAGATGGAAATGGCAGGTTTTTGAGAGGTACTGAATGTGAGGTTTGAAGGAGAGGGAGGAGTCAAGGATTACTCCAAGACATCGCACTTGGGGGCTAGACGAGATAGTTGTGCCATCAATGGATAATGAAATTGTGAGAGGTGAGGTTATGCAAGAGGGAGGGAAGATGATCAGCTCAGTCTTAGACATGTTAAGTTTAAGAACGCGCTGGGACATCCAGGAGGAGATTGCAGAGAGACAGTTGGAGATATGAGTGAGGAGCGCAGGGGAGAGGTCAGGGGAGGAAAGGTAGATTTGAATATCGTCAGCGTAGAGATTATATTTTAAGTCAAAAGAGCTAATGAGCTCACCTAATGAGGATGTGTAGAGAGAGAAAAGGAGAGGCCCAAGAACAGAACCTTGGGGGACACCTATTGGTAGAGGAAGTGGAGGGGGGGGAGGTGGAGTCATGAGAGGAGACAGAGAAGGAACGGTCAGAAAGGTAGGAGGACATCCAGGAGAGAGCAGTATCTTGCAAACCAAGTGAGTAAAGGATTTGCAGGAGGAGAGGATGGTCTACAATGTCAAAAGCAGCAGAGGTCAAAGAGAATAAGCAGAGAGTAGTGGCCCCTGGATTTAGCAGCAAGGAGGTCATTGCAGACTTTCGTGAGGGCAGTTTCAGTGGAGTGCTGAGGATGGAAATCAGACTGGAAAGGGTCAAGCAGTGAGTGGGAAGACATAAAGACAGTGAGGCGGTTGTAGACAATACGCTCAAGGAGTTTGGAGGCAAAAGGGAGAAGAGAGATGTAACAACATACTTGTCAATGCGGGACCTGCAAGTCAAATCCCAATGCATATGTATGGTCAGCTCACATTGCTAGTTGTGCAGGGTAGCGAGAGAATACCTCTGCATAGCAGCAGAGTTTTTGCCGGCCTTTAAAATGCAGTATATTGGATAGTTAATTGATTTCTGACAAAGAAATTAACCCTAGTATGTGGGGGGTGCATTTAGCATCCCGGCAGACGGGATGCCGGCGGTCATCTGATCAACGCCGGAATCCCAACACCACTCGGAATCCCGGGGTGTGTGTGTGGGGGGGTGGGGGGTCGGAGTCGACTACTTCTTATCTGTAGAATGCTATGTAATTTGTGTACTACATAAATAACCGTTAATGAATAACTAATAAATAAATAAATAATGCAAGAAGTACAATATGCAGCTATACGGAATGAGCACAGTGACCCATCAAGGATAAATAGACCCTCACATTACAACAAGTTAGCAAGCAGCATGTACAGTAATGTGTGCTGAGTGAGCGCTTACACTTAAGGCCCCTACAAACGGCACAATGTGCCTCCAAATGACACATCGTGAGCGACAGGAATCGTGTCTCCAAACTACACACTTGACGATGCCGGCAGCAACGAGTTACGGCTGGGGGTGGGGTAGGTGGTAGGCCCTGCTGCATTTAGCAGCATGTCATCGTTTTCCACCTCCTCAGATCTTTCTGCACGTTCAAAAGATCTGAGGAGACGACCAACGACCCTGGGGTGCGTGCATCGGCATTCTTATCATCTGTAAACAAGGCACTTTTTAAACCTTGTGTCATTCTGATCGGTCAGAAACGCCCACATCGCTTAAAATATTGTGCCATGTGTAAGGGCCTCAAGTCTATTTGTTAGCATCTTCCATCTGATGGGGCTTGTAGTGCATTTCTGGGGAAGGTGTGGCGAAAGTTCCTTTCTTGTAAGAAACATGTGCCTATTTGTTTTATTATTTTCTATGCCAAATTCCTCATCTCTCCACTCCCACATAATGTTTTCCAAAAGGTAAGAATGCCCAGAAAACGTCTCATGCAGATAAAGTGTTTATACTTTAAGCAAACAGTGAAAAATGGGTTGAATTAATTTCTTTTAGCTAGGGAATGAGTAATTTATGTGCGTTGATAAACTACCCATATGCCCTTGTTTGAATGCTCGGCACTCCAGGATCTGTTGGTTAAGAGGATTGCATTTAAATATGAAACCTTTTTAAACAGTTTCACAATGAAGATAACTGTTATCGAAGCATTACACCAGATGTGATGCATTATGCCTAAGGTTCTGTATTTTGCTAATCAATATGCTGTAGTTAAAATCTGCCGCTTATGTTTGTGCTAGGATGTAATGTGGGACACATAAATTTTGCAATATACTACACAAAACCTTCTCTGTTATTAAAGTGAACATTTCTTTTAAAAAATGTATAATGCTATCCATCTTTAATCACAACCTCTAGTATTATGGCATATTTTTGTTTTAGAGCAACATCCATTTACTTATGTAATAATTGTTTTGTTATGTTGCAATCCTGAAATGAAACTTTATTTCATTCAAGGAAGTTACTAATCTTGAATTCACAGCACTCTATAGTCAAGAACAGGGGCGCGGAGAGAGGAGTAGGGGAAATACTAATTACCTGCACCCGTTATTGTCTGGGGGGCTTGGTCAGCCTTGGAGGAGGAATATTCCCCCGACTGGCACGTAACACTGCGTGCAAACCGCAACATATTTTTAGTTTAAGCTATCTCAAGAGAGTGTGGTCATGCCCTCATGTTTGGACATGCTACCCATCTAGTTCTCAATGAGTAGGGTATTTGATTAAAATTCAACAGATTATAGGTTTGAATCCTGGGTATGGCAGTATATTAAAATGTGTTATTTAATAAAGGATAGGGTAACTGAACAACAACGAGCTCTCAAGTGAAGTGCATGAATGTGGTTTAAGGAGGATCTGCTGCCAAATCCATATTCTTGCAGTGGTCTATGAATGGGTGTGTATATATATATATATATTATATATAAACAAAATGTGGGAAGGGACACTATAGCATGGGCTTTCTCTGGGATCAATTTACCTTCCGCCCATGGCATGTGCCTTATCTTCCTATTAAAAAAATGTGTGTGTGTGTGTGGGGTGAGGGGGAGGGGGGGGGGGGGGGGGCGATTCTCCTTCTGGCACAGGGCACCAAAAAGTCTAGTTATGGCTCTGCCAATAAGATTTTAAGTATTGTTTAAATGATAGCTAACTAGATTGGTTGATATGGGAGACCCCTACCTTTGTCCTCTTTAGAAGGTTTGTTAAATCTATCTACTGTATAAGTATCTTGGCAAAGTGAACAAGCAGTACTCCAGGGTGCGGAGGGGGTCGGGGGGAAAAACAGGATTTTGAAGGGGACTTTAGACACTATGGGGTCTATGTACTAAGTCTGGGAGAGAGATAAAGTGGACGGGGTAAAGTACCAACCAACCAGCTTCTAACACAGCCTGTAACATGGCAGTTAAGAGCTGATTGGTTCTATCAACTTTAGCTCTCTCCAAAGCTTAGTACATAGACCCCTATGTCACCAGAGAGAGTATGACTAGAATGAAAGGGGCTTGGTTATCATTTTAGTCAGTGCTGGACACTCCCTTGCCATTTCCCACACCCTTCAAGTAAATAGATTAGCATATTAAACATTTTTAATTCCCACCCAACAAAAATTAACCCTCATTCTGACCCCACCATTAAGTTATTAGGCCACACCTTCACTGAATGTTTTGAAGGCAGTATCTGCAAAGTTGGTCCACAAAGTGGTTACCTGAAACACTGGACAGTACTAGCTAGCTGTTAGTACGTCTAAGATTTGCAATCAAGAAATAAACACAAGACAATTTAATATGCATCTTAATGGGCAATTGATGGAAAATTATACATAAAATTAATTAAATCAACATGAATCCAACGTTAGCCATGGCCGTAACCAGGGGCGTAGCCAGAACTTTGTGGGCCCCATATCAACATTTTAAAGGGGCCCCTTTCCAAATGCTTCTAGAGAGACACCTCTCTGTTGTCGTTGTTAATTTTATGACCAATAATAGTACCCTAGTTGATTTTTTGAACCATAGTAGTACCCTAGTTCACATTATGTCTAATTGTAGGGCTGTCAGTACACATTATGCAACACAGTACCCCCAATACACATTATGACATACAGGGTCCCCAGTTTATATTATGCCATGTTATAGTGACCCCAGTACATATTATGCCACACTAAAGTGCCTCCACTTCAGATTGTGCCACATTACAGTGCCTCAGTTCATATTATGTAACATTTTAATGCCCTCCAGTTCATTTTATTTATTTATTTAGTTATTTATAAAGTTTCTTATATAGCACATCAAATTCCGTTGCGCTTTACAATTGGGTTGCGCTTTACACCACATTAAAATGAGCAGGTTCAGGGGCATAGCTAGATATATTGCATGCCCAAAAGCAAAAGTTTTTAAGGACCCCTATTTATCTACCACTGTGGAAAAATGTATATAAATAAACAGAAGTAACTTTGACAGAGAAGGTGGGCCCCTCTCTGTTCTGGGCCCCATAGCAGCTGCACTCCCTGCACCTATGGCAGCTACGCCCATGGCCGTAACTAGGTGGGGGGCCTAGGGATCTGCGGGGATGCAAACTGCCTCCCTCCCCACCACTGCAGCATCCTCTCCTCTCCTGGTCATCGGCATACATACAGCAGCTATATTCATGTGCCCCGCTCCCAGCGTCGCTGCTGCAGCCTGTGTGTGCACCTCAGGCTGCGGAAACTTTTGGTGCCACATTACTGGCTTGCCTCAGGTAACAAGAATCCTAGTTTCGGCCATGTGTCAGCTGTTCATGATAATGGTGACGTTTTAAAGGTATGGAGACTATTTGGAGACACACACACACACACACACACACACACACACACACACACACACACACACACACACACACACACACACACACACTGTGAGGGTGATAGCAGTTACCTTTGCAATGTGCCACATGCAAGCAGAATTGAATTTCCACCCAATCTCTAAAAGGGGCATGCATGACAACTTAGTAGATCCCAGCACTGCGACCATTGGGGAATGTTGGGAGAATTTTTTAAAGTGTATTGGATTTTATGCCAAAGTGCAAACTACAGAAAGAAAATGATCTTATCAAGAAAACTTGTATTCTAGTTAAAACTCCCGAAACCTGCACATATACAATATATTTGCACATGTGAACCTTTGTTTCTCAGTAACTACGAGCACTATTTTGAATATGTTTTAATGAGCAATAATACTGTATGTATGAAATCACTGCTTGATAGGAGAAGTTAACACAAAAGTTTTCTTCTCTACAAAATTGTCTATATTTTCCATACATAGTCAAGAACCTCCACACTTCTATCTCATTTCCCCAGGAGGTGGTTACAGGCTTATTTTCAAAGTATGTCAGGGAACAGTTTGCAATGAAATATGAGGATCCATAATTACCCAAACTGCATGGCTTACATCACACTGATATACTAAGATAATTGGGGGGAAATGGGAAAATATTGTATTGTATGTCATAGTTGCTAGACAGATGGGTTTAATAAAGAAATATATTTTTCATGATTTAGAGATGTCTAATGCATTCAGGGGAAAAACAAATACTCCACCGCATATGGGTAGTACCTAAAATTGCATTAACCCGTCAATGTTCAGTATTACTACACATGAATGATTAGATACAGAGTGTGTGTGAAAAGGTAAAAAAACGCTAATATTGTCCCAAGTACTTTAACACGTCATCTCATTATTTTAATGGCTTGGAATGAGGCAGGAAATCAGGGATTTGGTACACTGGAGATCTCAGCGGAATGTCATTTGCAGTGTGAATGTTGCTCTGGATTGTCAGAAATAAGTTGAGCTGTGTTTCTAGACCCGAGACAACACGCGGTTGCTAGGCAACTACTGCACTACTCCCATGATAGAAACATAAGGGAAAATTAGTTCTGCAGGTCGCATAACTGGCTTATGTAAATTATAATGTCTGTTTTTTAGTGCCTGTAGCATCATGTGGTTCATTTCTAGTGTTCTTGCAGGATAATCTGTAATGATTTAGGGACTTGCTTATTACGTACTATGTCGCAAAATTGGGGCTAATTTGCATTCTCAGTCACTTAATTAATACTTCAACGCTTACCACATACATTCATTTTGTCCTTCCCAGTTTCACTTGTTGGTTTAATCAATTAAATTGTCCTATTTTGGACTGTTTAACTGATCCACAGATTATTTTCACTTCATCAGCATTAAATAGGCATACAAACTTTCCTGAAAATGGTAATAACTGGTGTAGTGTTAACTGTGAACTTTGTGCTCGAAAATCCTTTCAGCTCATTAAATCTGAGTTTGTAAATATATTTAAGTTGGTTTCAGTATGTGAGATATACGATAAATAGACATTTCTACAAAATGAATCTGTTATTATTATTACTCATTAAAACAATGTATTACAAGGGCTAAAATATAAAAACAATGTTAAACTTTAAGATGGATAAAAAAAACTATGCATCTCATAATTTATGTCAAGATACAAGATATTAATTAATAACAAGCTAAAATGCATACTAATACTAGGACATTGTAGTAACCAAAATGAAGCCTAGTAGTTAATGACAATTATAAAGTCAGCACAACGAAAACAGTGCAAGAATCACGTAGACCATGTATTTTTAAAAACTAAGTAAGATTTTTACTCTGTGTTTCCTCCATTTTTTCTATCCTCCGTATGGAGAACTTCTGGTGATGTAAAAAGTAGGGATAGCCATTGACCATTGATGATTTGCCTCTGATGGTTCTGCCATCTGTGGCGGAGATCCAATGGTTCTCCACTATTAATGGCAGTCTGTCAGCAATGTCGGACCTGTAAAGATCAGTTTATGAACTGCCAAACCACGTCTTCAACTGGACATACTTTTTCCTATAAAGGCTTCCTCCCTCTTTCATCACAGAATTAGCACCAATCTATGAAAAGGGGATGGTGGGGGAGTATGTGGAATTTGTATTTTTCTCTACTAAAAAGAATGAGTGACACTTATGAAATTAGATGCAAGGGTAGTTTGTAAAAGCAATGTAACCCATAGTAATGAATCAAAACTTGTCAAGAGAAATGTCTCATTGCTTTTTATGAATTACTGCCATTTCTCCCAAGAGACCTTGTTTTTCTGGTCCAGTGCCATATTGTAGCATCTGAAAGTGACTAACAATTAAAGGATGTGATTTTGATGAAAGTTGTTGGATGGATCCAGGCTGATTAGTAAGTTGGCTTAACCAAACCCCTTACCCCCAATTGTTATATTTGCAATGTTGGGAGTTATTATACTGTATGTTACCAACACTCTTTAAGCACAGTTACCTGTCCAACTCTCTCTGTTGTTTGTTTAAGAGCTCCATATGTAATTACAAAAAGCATAGGGTGCAGAATTGCAAGTACATTTCACCCCGTACTTGGGCATTGTTGGCATCATGTTTGGCTTCCACCAGGGCAGGTGTCAAATCTTGGGTGGTGGCAATACTTAAGAAGACTAGTACATATGGAGGTATGAGCATTTTGGCTGTCTGTTATATAAAGTAAATTGTATTGATATTACACGTCATCTCTTGGCATTCTATGATTTTATAATCTTATACAGATCATGGACCTTCTTGGTCTCACCTGCATCCATGTTCTCTTACAACCTAGAGCAGGCCTGGCCAACCTGTGACTTTCCAGTTGTTGTGAAACTTCACATCCCAGCATGCCCTGCCACAGTTTTAGAATTCCTTAATAGCAAAACTGTGGCAGGGCATGCAGGGACTTGTAGTTTCACAACAGCTGGAGAGCCGCAGGTTGGCCAGGCCTGACCTAGAGAATAAACATTACATTCCAGAATTAATGTAAATTAACAAGCAATATATCACATGGAATGCACTGCTTATGACTCCAACTTATACGATCTCTAGACTATTTCCAAATCGAATATGAGAGTTTATAATACAGTAGTCTTCAGTGTGGAACCCAGTAGACCCTTTCCAACACTGGTTTGCAAGAATCTATGACCTGCAAACCGGATGTGTTCTAGGGAACAGGGTTGCCACCTAGCAACAGCAGGTGGGTTAGGCAGCAAGCCTCCCAAAAATGCTGAGGGAGAGGAGAGTGATAGAATTTTCACCTCCTCTCCCTGCACATCTCCAGCGGTGCTTGGGAGCACGCCCGCAGTCACGTGCATGCTGCGTCACATGCACACGCGCGGTCATGTGAGCGCGCGCCCCCCACCGCTGATTAGGTTTTTTCGGAAGCTCACTGGTGACAAACCTGTCCCCGAAGCATATAGGACGGCAATATAACCTTCAAGCTTTGTTATCCCTGGATCAGTCACTGTAAAAGAAATACAAACAGGTAGTGCATTGAAACCAGGAATGATTTATTAAACTGCAGACTGACAGCCTTCCTGAACGAAGTGGGCAATGTCAATGGTTTAACAAACTGACTGCTGTAAGCAATAGTAGTAGAAGCAAAAAATTTGAAACAGGTAGAGCCCGGTGCAACATCAGGCTTAATTCTTGGAGCTAGGATGAAGTCTACTTCTGTTCTTTATTGGCAGCTGCTTTTGGCTTCTTTTGGTCCCTTGGTGCGCCTTAGGGAACTAAAGAGGGGGATTCAATATCCAGCCGCGTTCTCTAGAAGAAACAAAAGACCTAGCAACACTGGTGCAAACCAAGGGTGGGATGGGTGGGAGCTGTTGCTAGGTAGCAACCCTGTTCACTGGAACAAATCCGGTCTACAGGTCCTGCAAACCAGTGTTTTATTCTTCGGGAGGCATGCCACCTAGCAACAGCAGGTGGGCAGACTACCACATACCTGGTGGTTGCTCTGAGAAACTCGATCTTTTGCCGATCGGTTGGTTTCCAATAGTGTTTTGCAAAGGTACGGGCGGAGGACCATCTTGCAGCTAGCATAATTGACTGCAATGGAATGCCTTTAGCAGCTGCTCTTGTTGCAGCTGCTCCCCCTAGGGAATGGCTTTAGAAGCGGTCTGTATCGATTTCTGCTTCTCTCATAGAGGCTATAATCCATCCCCTGATAGTAGAGGGTTTAGCGGCGTGACAAGGTTTTCTACAGGTGATGAAGAGCTCGGTGATATTGTCCCTAATTGGTGCCATTAGGGTAAGGTAGGCTGATAAGCATGAAGCCACACACAGATTAGGTTCTGTGGGATCTTGCATGATATCAAATTCCACTAATGGGGTATTAAAAAAAGAGGTTTTTGTATGCCCCTTAAGGATGATGTGATATCCTGTTGGAGTGTGCGACAGCCATGGGTCTGAGATGTAAATAAAGGTAAGTTCGGCCCCTCTCGCTGCTATGGCCAGAGCTAGTAAGGATGCCAGTTTGCGGGAAAGTACACTGATATTAGTGTCTGCTTCCCAAGAGGCCAGGAAAGAGAGGAATGGTTCAATGTCCCAGTTATTGGAATATTTTGGTAGAATGGGCCTAGAGAGGTGAATGCCTCTGAGTAGACGAAGGTAAAGTTTGTTGTCTGTAAGATTTGGGATCATAATGGCTAAGCAGAGCCGTATGACCTTATGGTAGATGACTCTAGACCTGTTTGGTATTTAGAGGCTAGAAAGTCTAAAGCTAAGTGGAGTAATGAGCTCTGACTAGATGAAGTTTTTTGAGATCTCTAGAGATCAAATTCTTTAATAATTGCACAATATCTATTTCTAGTGCGGGGTCTTAAGGAAGCGTTAATTAGTGCTTTTGTGGGAGATGCTAGAGAAAGGTCGGTTAACAGCCCATTGATATTGACATACACATGCACTGGGGAAGAGACTCCAGTATATCAGGAGTTCTCTGGAAGCATTACCCTGGATAGTCCCAGGGGAATTTTGAGGGCTATGCATAATTGGCTGATCAGAGGAAACCATACTATGGATGCCCACACTAACACTATCTGGGGTACCAATTCATTGTAGTGTCTTGTGCTGCATCAGTCTAGTCACAGTGGTGGTGTCTCTGCTGCCATATGTCCAGTGCTGCTGTATAAGTCCAGTCTATTGCCATGGTGCTGTGTTTTCCTGCATCAATCCAGTGATGGTGTCCCTGTGCTGCTGTATATGTCCAGTGGTACTGCTGTATATGTCCACTGATACTGCCATACATGTCCAGTGATACTGCTGTATATGTCCAGTGGTTGTCGATGTCAGAAAATATTACAAAAAACACATTACATACAAACACCACATAGGTGGCCTCCGTGTGCGTGTTCGGCTGTGCATGCACATATTTGCAAATTGTGTATGGTCGCTCCCGCGGTCCTGCACGGTTTGAGCGTGGTATGAGTAATTACAGTGGAGTTTGTACTCTCATGGAAAAGCCACAAAGACATATCATAAATCTAATATATCCCACACTGTCTGCTTTTTCTTCTAAATAGCACGAAGATCAGTCACACATAAATTAAAACTCCCAGAGACTAAAATACAATGGCCTTATTTACACTAAGCTTTGAAATTCTCTGAAGAAGGCAAACACCTTTGTTTACTAGGATAGCCGAGTTTCTATTTAAAACAATGAGTACTGGATTGTCATTGTCTCACCTGAAGACAAAAACAAACAAAGAGACAATACCCAGGAACCGAAGCTGTTAGAAAATCAATTAACAATAGCTAACCAAAACACAAAACCAGACATTTAGAAATCTAAGATATTAACATTCATAGTCTAACCTCATGGAGATGTGTGTGTTTTTATATATATATATATATATATATATATAATTCCTAACAAATTGTGATAGCAGGAGTATGTGTGTGTGTATATATATATGTGTATATATATATATATATATATATATATATATATGAGTATATGGATATATGTGGATATTTGTATATCTTGAGGATTGAAATAGATAATCATATCATGTGTGGGATCATATTGTTCAGAGTCACGTAAACATTAATCTGGTGGGAATAAGAACATTATTATATATTACCACATTAAGTTATTAATAATACCAGATTTATGTATGATTAATGTGATGGGTTTAACTGGTCATGGGGCGGGAACTCAGATGCAAACAACAGAAACCACATCTCAAGTCCTAGCCATCGCCCACTTCTTGAGCTGACCAATGGTCCCCGGTGCACAGGATATGACCCACCCCCGAACCAATGGAAGAAGAGCACACAGTGTCTATTGTATTATGTTTTGATCTACTGTATAAAAAGCCTGCTGCAGCCTGGCCTGACAACAAGACTCTCAATGCAATCAACCTGATAGCGGAGGACCGGGCCGGGCTGCGCAAGCGAATATTCTCACGTATGTACATTGACTGTAGCCATTTACTGTTATATTGTAGTGTATAAATTGTATTGTTATCCCCTTCCAGATATATACGCTGAGGTGTCGGAGACCAGTGTTTAACTACAAATCGGTGTTGTGTCCTCTTTTCCCTGCTAGGGTTTAAAGTGTATTACATTACCTAACTGTATAAGGTTTTAAAGTGTATTAATAAGGTGTGTACGCGCTGCGGGTACTTTGTACCGTCAGCGCTGCATAAGGTTTAAGGTGTAATATCATTGTAGTGCTTTGCTGCATAAGGTTTAAGGTGTAATATCATTGCATTGCATTACTACTAAGGTTTTAAGTTTATCTCTGGGTGTGTGCGCGCTGTGTGTACTTTGTACTTCCAGCGCGGCGTTTGTACGCAGAGTCCGTACAAGGTACGGGACTCTGTACGCAAATAGCGTACAAAGGTACGTAGAGTGCATATTAAGTCTAGCGGCCGCAGCGGCTCCATGGTAAAAGTGTGTTTAAAGGTATAGCTTTATGGTTTAAGATAATATCGACATTATCAATTGGGGACATCGTCCTGTTTTTCCTCATACCTGCAGCCTAACAGGTTAAAGCAGACTTTATCTATCAGCAAAGGGCGGACAGGTATCCCACGTAAGCCTTCTCCTGGTTGGTGGATACACTGGAAACCCTATCTTATTGCTGATTAGATGGTGTCTGCTCTTCATGGTTTGTAGGGATGCTGGTGGGACCCGTAAAGTAAATACGCAAAGCTATTTTAAAAATCTGTGAATTTCTATTTTGGCGCCAAATGCGCACACAACACAAGCATACACCTGTACTTTGTATTTGTATACCTGCTCGCATTGTTGCCATAAGTACTGATTACTGGATTCATTTAGACCTGTACGGAGAAATTTGTTGCTATTTAGTTAAAATATAGAATAAATATTAAGGAAGTAAACGTAAAACACAAATACAGTCTGGCCTAGTTAAACAGGTTTATACAGAAAGAAACTGTGTTGTGTTAAGTAAACGATTATAGGTAATATCGCTTACATTTATAGAAGTGTGGGTTTGTACTATTGCGGACGTACGGTTTTTGTACACGTGTCTCGGACAAAGTACGGGACTGCGTACGCAACGTAAAGACATACGCATGGTCGCGTGTTTACGCAACGTGCGTAAGGGTACGACCGCTAAGTACAAATTACACAATAGCAGTGTTTAGTTTAGGGGCGGAACAGTAGCCACGCTACAATAGCACAAATTGCTCGGTTTCCAAAATTTAGTTTAAATAAAACCTTTTCTACTGTATTACCTCTGGGGAAAGCTATCAGTTAACAGGAAAGGATATTTTTCTGATCAGAAAACTATAGAGTGTTAGTGTGGACTGAAAAAGGTGTGAATGTATTGAACCCCGCTTGGTGAGCTTGGTGAACTCGGTGAAACTCGGTGAACTTGGTGAGCACGGTCTAGGTGAACACGTGCAACGGAGTGTGATAAAGCTTTGTGAAGTTGTTGTTTTCTTGGTATTACACTCCGGCTGTTTTGGAGCACAGTGTGAAGACTCCAGTGATCCTACAACTTATAGATAGCAAGTGTCTATAAGCGGTACGATTGGACCGCACGGTTGTGTGAGCAATACGTGGCGCAACGTGATACGAAGTTTTGCATATTTGTGCGTAAATCTCGTCATCATACGCTATGTGTAGAGCACATGCAAGCGTGATTTGTGTAAAAATTGTCTTTTAGGCAGATATTTACTGGGTACGGTAAGTTACTCCTAAAGGCCCAGGGGATATAGGCCGAAGTAGGGCCTGCAATGGCTACACAAGTCTGCTAAAGAGGGTGGATCTGTGATACTCGGAGCAGAAGAAGTTAGTGGAAGAACTTTGAGGACTTCCGCCATTAGACTACTGTGTTGGAGCTTTTTAGGAAATTTTCCCGTGTTAAAAGGGTCCACAATGGGAGCCAAGTGCACAACACAGGGACGTTCCTCAGTCAGGGTTCAGACAGCAGAATTGAGACCCAGGGGGTCAGCTCGGTTGGTAATGTGGGGGAAGTATGGTCCCCACACTGAGACCTTTTGTGATGAATGGACACGAATGACTGTGGGGGATAAAGCATCATTTCCTGGGATAGGTAGTTTTGATCCAGAGGTATTGCAGAATTTAAGGAGTAGGATACGTCTAATAAAATCCAGAAAACAAAGGATTAGACATGCAGATTGTTTAAACTTATGGCAGCAAGAGGGCGATATGCAAGAGAAATTAACATATGCAGCAGATTCCAAACCTAGCGGGAATGAGAACACAAACACACCATTGTCGACAGAGGTCGAAGGGGAACAGAAGGCTACAGTCAATGATACATCCGTAAATGATAGTAATATGAAAGAGCAATGTATTAACCCTAACTTTTGCAAAATGTATCCTGTTTTGAAGTCTCTCCATGGTTTTAGGTCACAGGGAGATGAAGGATTCAGCCAAATCGCAGCTCTCCTCCAAACAGTCATCTTGCAGGAAACTCAGATGAGGCCTGTCCAACCAGGGAGTGCAGTAACAGTATTCCCCAATGAAAGAACTGGTGAGGTCACAGCCACCGGTAAGTATGAGACAGTTCATTGCACAGAAACAACAACACCACACAGTAAACAGATTAGGAACGGAACGGTAGGATTACACCCTGTCTTGGAAATAGTAACTCCCAATGGGGGAACGGATAGTCAGGAAGTAGCCCTTACCAGGAATGATGCAATGTATTGCCCGTGGCCCAGAGATGAGCTGCGGTCAATCATTTCAGAATTCCCCAACCCTCTGAAGCATTTAGCCAGATGTCAGAAATTCATCAGAGATCTGGGTAATGCGTATGAACCAACAAACCAACATTGGCGGACATTCTTAAAAGCGTGCCTACCCCCTAATATTGACACCCAAAAATTCATCACTGATTGTAGATTAGAATCGGATAGTCTTATGACTGACAAACTCAATCAGGAGAACTTAGAACAAATTAACAGGCAACTAGAGTTGTATTTCCCCACAACTGTTAAGTGGAGAAGAAATTTCTCCATAAAGCAGAGGGAAAATGAAATGGCATCTGAATATTTCCATCGGGCCCTGCAAATAATAGACAGATACATAGGGGTATCGGATGCAGGGAACAATGAAAATTACAGAGAGGTGGCTGTCTCTGTGCTGATGGACGGACTCGATAAGACAGTAAGGGACAGAGTACAATCCTCTTTGCCTGGTTGGAGAGGGGTCACAGTAGCTTGCCTTAGAGAGTGCGCAATTGAACACCATAGGAATATTGCTAGGCGTAGGAAACTGCAAGAGGAGAGGCTGAGGATTGAAAGTATGCAGGCTCTTACACCAAAGTCTCATCAGCCCAAGCCCCAAAACCCTAGTAGTAACAAAAGACCGAGAGTATGTTACAATTGTAAAAATAAAGGACATTTTGCTAGAGATTGTAAGAGTAGTACAGCACATAGTAAATATAGACCCCTAGACAGAATAAACAAGCCACGTTATTAAACACATAGACGGGATCAAGGGACATATAGTAAGGAATCACGATATATATAGAAAAACACAGATTCGGTTAAGGGGAAGAACAGAATAAATGCAACTTTACCCTTTTGACAGAACTTACTGGGGTTAGGAGGAGGCCTCTAAACTTCTGCTTCTCTCTCTCTAGCAGAAGTGACCTCTAAGTAACTTAACAGGAGTTTTGTTAGAGATGGTATACATATAGAGTGCTCCCACCCAGGAAGCACAGGATATGTTAGACACCCCACAAGGGCTAATGTCGCACTCTGCTGGTATAGACAGGTGTCCATCCAAGGTAGAGGAAATGATCTCACAAATACCGGGATCCCTCTAGACCAAAGATGGACAAGACACTGGATTGATGGCTGGGATAGTCCCAGTAGAGATATAACGCACATAGAATTTCTTTTGGGGAACAGACCGATTAGGGAATCATTCCCCGTAGTGCCTAATCCAGATGTCAAACTTTGTAAAAAAAATTTTTGCCTCTACTAACTTATCTATTACTAAACTCTGTGATTTGTCTTCAAAGTTTCCTCTTCATCCTCTTACGTTCACTGACAGGATTACAGTTCAAACGTCACATGCCTACTCGGTCTGTCAGAGCTCTGCCTAAATCCAGTATATCTCACTAGCATGGGGACACCAGTATCAGTGTGCCTGGTCATGCACAAAGGGTGGAGAATGGGAATACTGGTGAAGGTAGACTGTGCATAGATACCGATATACATGATGGTGTGACAGCCTGATGGTGAACGCAAATCTGACACATTTTCTTTTTATTATTTCCCCTCTCTTCTCACTTCCCAAAGATCACACAACTGATAATACACAACAGTTAAACAGATTTATGTTTCCTACAGAAAGGTCGCTGACTCGGAGAGAATATCGTACCACTGGAGTGTCTGTTCCGGGAAGGTTGAGAGGCAGGACTGTTGTCACGGCACCTAAGCGCAGAGAACAACTAGACCAGAGGCGGTTGTCGCACCAGTTTTCTTTTTTTTTTATTATTTTCTCCATCTCCCACTACCTTCCTTCTCTCCCTCCTTTCCTCCCCCTTCTTGTTCCCTTTCTCTCCCCTTAACAAGATGGACTTACCACAAGAGACTGCATTCTGGGTTTTCCTGTTAACCCTGTTGTTGACCAGAACAGTCTGTTTCGGTGAAAGTCCCAGAGAGGTCGAGAAAGGATCTGGAATGGGTTCTGATGGCGAGGACGGATTTGTAGAATTCCAAAAGCAACACATCACTCGTGCAAAGGCGAGTATCAGAAAACGATCTGGTAGTCAGGGAGCTAGGAGGCACTGTGAAGGGTTATTGGCTGAGGAAAATTGCAATTGTAAGAATTGTGAGAACATAGTTGAGGATGGGTGCATCCAGAGATGTCAGTCCAGCCTTAATATCAACATGGACCGTCATCCATTGAGTGACTACCACTCACTAGTGGGTAAGGTTTTAAACCAAACAGAATGCTGGGTGTGCTCACAAGTACCTCAAGGTCAGAGCAAGTCAGGATTAGTACCGTACCCTTTAGCAATAGATGAGGTACTCGAATTACGGGGTGGGAGACCGGTGGACAAGAAATGTAATATTTTTAGGCCCCCTAGTTTGAAGCTCCACCAGTATCATGTAGATAGATCCTTACTATGTTTCAACATTTCCAATTACCGAAAACCAGGAAATTGGGAGGTGACATGGAATACACCAGGAAAGCTCCGGGTCCTGACGGAGTGTCACCATCTGCCCTAAGAGCATGTGCGGGTCAGCTCGCCCCCATATTCACCAAGATCTTCAATAAATCGCTGGAGCTACAGAAAGTCCCTTCCTGCCTCAAAAGGTCTACTATAGTCCCGGTCCCCAAGAAACCCACTATCACGAACCTGAACGACTACAGGCCGATAGCACTGACGTCTGTGGTCATGAAAACATTCGAGCGTCTGGTTTTGAATCACCTGAAAACTGTGACTGGCCCGCAACTGGACCCCCTGCAGTTCGCCTATCGCTCGAATCGGTGTGTCTAGGATGCAGTCAACCTGGGCCTGCACTACATTCTACAGCACCTAGACATTCCTGGTACCTACGCGAGGGTCCTGTTTGTCGATTTCAGCTCGGCATTCAATACAATCGTCCCCAGCATCCTCCACCCCAAATTACTTCGCCTAGGGGTCCCAGAAGCTACCTGTTCCTGGATAATAGACTTCCTGACAGATAGGACACAGGTGGTGAAAGCGGGGGAATTCACCTCTCAAGCGCGGTCCATCAGTACAGGGGCCCCTCAGGGCTGTGTCCTCTCACCCCTGCTCTTCTCCCTGTACACAAATGACTGTACCTCAGAGGCGCAATCAGTAAGGATCATCAAATTCGCCGATGACACCACCGTCATCGGCCTCATCAAGGATGGGGACGAATCGGCCTATAGACAGGAAGTAGACCGGCTGGCCCAGTGGTGCATCCACAACAACCTTGACCTCAACCCCCTCAAAACTGTCGAGATGATAGTGGACTTCAGGAAGAAGTCATCTAGTGCACCTCCGCTAACGATTGCTGACAGTGTGGTATCGCTAGTGGACTCCTTCAAGTTTCTAGGGACCACAATCTCCAGGGACCTTAAATGGGGGTCCAACACTGACGCCACTGTTGGGAAAGCGCAGCAGAGGTTGTTCTTCCTCAGGCAACTAAGGAAGTTCAACATCCCACAGAAGCTCCTGCTCCTCTTCTACGCCGCGATTGTGGAGTCGGTACTGTGCTCCTCGATACTCGTATGGTACAGCTTCGCCAGCGCGAGGGACAGATGCAGGCTCCAAAAGGTGGTCAGAACCGCAGAGAAGATCATCGGGGCCGACCTTCCCTCAGTCCAGGACCTGTACTTGTCCAGAGCTAAAAAGCGGGCAATGAAGATAGTAAAAGACCAGCTACACCCCGGCCACAGCATGTTTAACTTGCTTCCTTCAGGCAGGCGTTACAGGGCTGTCCCCGCCAGATCCACCAGAAGCCTCAAAAGTTTCTTTCCCCAAGCTGTCCACCTGCTGCCCCCCCCCCCCCCCACACACACACACACACACACACACACACACACACACACCTGCTTACCTGTTACCTACTTGGCTGTTGTATAGCAAACCGAAGACAAATTCCTAGTATACGTAAGTATACCTGGCCAATAAAAGCTGATTCTGATTCTGATAACCAGACCATGGCCTTTTCACACAGAGCTGATAGGATACCCATAGACTCTGAACTTGTACGCCAAATAGCCAACAGTGGAAGGTATTTTCGGTATAGATATACTCGAGGAAGCAAGACCATGTGGGTTGGAGAAGTCTCACCAGGGTACTGTGCTCATATCATCCAGCCGGATACTTGTACTGAACAGATGGGAGAACTAGGGATTGGGTTTTCACTTGGAAAGTTTGTAATATGGTAATGTCATATTCTGTCCCATATGTTCTCCCCGATGATGCCTATTTCATATGTGGGAGGAAGGCGTATAAGTGGCTTGCCCCGAACTCAGAGGGATTGTGTTATGTTGGAAGAGTGTTGCCTGAGGTCATGACCATAACCCATGATAAGATGAAAGACGTTCACCGCAGTGCTCAGGCTCCTTATACTCATACTCACTATGCACACATCATTAAGAGACACCTCATAGATAGGACAGAGCACGTAGCCTCTGATTTGATCCACGAATCCACCGGGATTCAATTCCTTCTCGCATTAGACATCACCCGTACTGCCAGAGGAATTATAAATTATAGGTATATCCATGCGCTAGCGAACTTGATAGATAATATCACTGAGATGTATGACGACACCTTCAGGTATACGGGTAGGGAGTTGCAAGCTTACAAGACAGAACTGATCCAGCATAGGATGGTCGTCAATTATATCACAGCCGTGACGGGTGGGTACTGTGTCACTTTGGCAACTCAATATGGTGTGAAGTGCTGCACGTATATTACAAACAGCACTGACGACCCCACAGAGATTATCGATCAAAAGATGGATGATATATTGCAGTTGAAGTGGGAGTTCCGAAGGAGACACAATCTTACCCTTACCGCTGTGGGTAATGAGCTGACCGGCTGGGTCTCATGGTTGAACCCACGAAATTGGTTCTCAGGATTAGGAGAGTGGGCTCAAAATTTTATTATGAGTGTAGGAAAGTTTCTCCTTTGTATCCTGGGAATTGTAACGCGGCGCAAGCACGGCACAAATTTGATGAGTTTAAGGAGTGGGGGCATTGTTACAGCAGCAGATTTAATTTACGACCCCTCCATAGAGACAATGTTATGATAAGGATTGCAAATGAATTCCATGGCCTGTTTCTTTCACCCGTTTTTCCTTTGTCTCCCCCTTTGCCCAGATACACTGATCCGAAAAAAAACATCGACTACACCCAAGAATGATTATGAAAATGTTATGTGAATGTATTTTAGATATGTGTCTTATCTTCATCTCTACAACCTTCAGTTAATGACACACATAGTCGACAGGTGATATCCACATATACTAGCACTCACATATGTTCCCCCTCCATGTATCATCAACTAAATGTGCACCCCATTTGTTGGAACAAGAAGCCGAAAAGAGCTCGGTAGTGTTTGTCGGCCCACTTACAGACCCTTAATACGGGATAAGAAGGATTTAATGTATACTTCGCAATACCTCGAAGCTTATCTAGAACATATACGGCACGATGATACATGCCCTTCAGACATGGATTCATACATACATGCTTTTTACTATCCCACTAGGCCATACATTTCCCACCTACAACTCTTCCCCGATCATCCAAGCTTTAGTATATATTGTGTAGGTAATATTTTTTTTCCTGTTTATTGATTAGTTAGTGGCAGTTATTGATGACTGCCAAAGGGTGGACTGTCGAAGTCAGAAAATATTACAAAACACACATTACATACAAACACCACATAGGTGGCCTCCGTGTGCGTGCGTGTTCGGCTGTGCATGCACATATTCACAAATTGTGTATGGTCGCTCCCGCGGTCCTGCGCAGTTTGAGCGTGGTATGAGTAATTACAGTGGAGTTTGTACTCTCATGGAAAAGCCACAAAGACATATCATAAATCTAATATATATATTGTATAAATCCCACACTGTCTGCTTTTTCTTCTAAATAGCATGAAGATCAGTCACACATAAATTAAAACTCCCAGAGACTAAAATACAATGGCCTTATTTACACTAAGCTTTGAAATTCTATGAAGAAGGCAAACACCTTTGTTTACTAGGATAGCCGAGTTTCTATTTAAAACAATGAGTACTGGATTATCATTGTCTCACCTGAAGACAAAAACAAAGAGACAATACCCAGGAACCGAAGCTGTTAGAAAATCAATTAACAATAGCTAAGCAAAACACAAAACCAGACATTTAGAAATCTAAGATATTAACATTCATAGTCTAACCTCATGGAGATGTGTGTGTTTATATATATATATATATATATATATATATAATTCCTAACAAATTGTGATAGCAGGAGTATGTGTGTGTGTATATATATATATATATATATATATATATATATATGAGTATATGGATATATGTGGATATATGTATATCTTGAGGATTGAAATAGATAATCGTATCATGTGTGGGATCATATTGTTCAGAGTCACGTAAACATTAATCTGGTGGGAATAAGAACATTATTATATATTACCACATTCAGTTATTAATAATACCAGATTTATGTATGATTAATGTGATGGGTTTAACTGGTCATGGGGCGGGAACTCAGATGCAAACAACAGAAACCACATCTCAAGTCCTAGCCATCGCCCACTTCTTGAGCTGACCAATGGTCCCCGGTGCACAGGATATGTCCCACCCCCGAACCAATGGAAGAAGAGCACACAGTGTCTATTGTATTATGTTTTGATCTACTGTATAAAAAGCCTGCTGCAGCCTGGCCTGACAACAAGACTCTCAACGCAATCAACCTGATAGCGGAGGACCGGGCCGGGTTGCGCAAGCGAATATTCTCACCTATGTACATTGACTGTAGCCATTTACTCTGTTATATTGTAGTGTATAAATTGTATTGTTATCCCCTTCCAGATATATACGTTGAGGTGTCGGAGCCCAGTGTTTAACTACAAATCGGTGTTGTGTCCTCTTTTCCCTGCTAGGGTTTAAAGTGTATTACATTACCTAACTGTATAAGGTTTTAAAGTGTATTAATAAGGTGTGTACGCGCTGCGGTTACTTTGTACCGTCAGCGCTGCATAAGGTTTAAGGTGTAATATCATTGTAGTGCTTTGCTGCATAAGGTTTAAGGTGTAATATCATTGTAGTGCTTTGCTGCATAAGGTTTAAGGTGTAATATCATTGCATTGCATTGCTACTAAGGTTTTAAGTATATCTCTGGGTGTGTGCATGCTGTGTGTACTTTGTACCCCCAGCGCGGCGTTTGTACGCTAAGTCCGTACAAGGTATGGGACTCTGTACGCAAATAGCGTACAAAGTACGTAGAGTGCATATTAAGTCTAGCGGCCGCAGTGGCTCCATGGTAAAAGTGTGTTTAAAGGTATAGCTTTATGGTCTAAGATAATATCGACATTATCACGGTACTGCCTTTTAAATCCAGTAATACTGCCGTACATGTCCAGTGGTACTGCCGTACATGTCCAGTGATACTGCCGTATATGTCCAGTGATACTGCCGTATAAATCCAGTGATACTGCAGTATATGTCCAGTGGTACTGCCATATAATTCCAGTGATACTGGCATATAAATCCAGTCCAGTGATACTGCAGTATATGTCCAGTGGTATTGCCATAGAATTCTAGTGATACTGACGTATATGTCCAGTGGTACTGCCGTATAAATCCAGTGGTACTAGGGTATAAATCCAGTACAGTGATACTGCCGTATATGTTCAATGGTACTGCCATATAATTCCAGTGATACTGCCGTATATGTCCAGTGGTACTGCCATATAAATCCAGTGGCACTGGCTTATAAATCAAGTCCAGTGATACTGCCGTATATGTCCAGTGGAACTGCCATATAATTCCAGTGAAACTGTCATATATGCCCTGTGGTACTGCCATATAATTACAGTGATGCTGCCATATATGTCCAGTGGTACTGGAGTATATATCCAGTGGTACTGGCATATAAATCCAGTCCAGTGATACTGCCGTATATGTCCAGTGGTACTGCCGTATAAGTCCAGTGATACTGCTGTATATTTCCAGTGATACTGCCGTATAAATCCAGTAATACTGGCGTATAAATCCAGTCCAGTGATACTGCCGTATATGTCCAGTGGTATTGCCATAGAATTCCAGTGATACTGACGTATATGTCCAGTGGTACTGCCTTATAAATCCAGTGGTACTAGCGTATAAATCAAGTACAGTGATACTGCCGTATATGTCCAGTGGTACTGCCATATAATTCTAGTGATACTGGCATATAAATCCAGTCCAGTGATACTGCCGTATATGTCCAGTGGTATTGCCATAGAATTCTAGTGATACTGCCGTATATGTCCATTGGTACTGCCGTATAAATCCAGTGGTACTAGCGTATAAATCCAGTACAGTGATACTGCCGTATATGTCCAGTGGTACTACCATATAATTCCAGTGATACTGCCGTATATATCCAGTGGTACTGCCAGGGCCGGCGCTTCCATTAGGCAGCTTTAGGCAGCTGCCTGTGGGCACCGGGACCTGAAGGGCGGCCCACTGAGGTTGCCTGGGGGAAAGATGAAGCGAACGAATGGCGGGCACCCGGTGATGGCAGTAACTGATCTCTGAGATCGGTTCATCCTTTAACTCTCGCATGCTGCAGTCTGTGCGCCCGCTCATCCCTTTTCTAATTTGCTAGAGGGGACATCAGCGTGCATAGGTCAGGTGGTCCCCCCATGTGCTTCATACACCGTGACCTGATACCGCCCCCCCCTTCCCCAGTACCTTGTGCTCCTTCGCTCCTGTTCTGAAGGCAGACTGGACAGCCACTTCCACCGGGACCCCCCTGCATGATGACCGCGCTGATGGATCCCGGGCAAAGCACTGAGCAGGGGCACCAACTGGAGGACATATGGTGAGTGGGACTATGGCAGTGCTGGGGGCACCTGGCATTTCTTCTCCTGCAGCTGGAGTCTGGCCTGGTGATGGCACTGCTGAGGCTCTGTAGTGGCGGCGTGCTGTGTATGTATGCAGGACCAGATTGTAGGATAGACGGGCGGTCATCCAGAGGCCTCCAGAACACAACAAATATTGCTCGGCCAGTGGGACCATTCTACCAGGCCAGCTCCTGGCAGCAGGGGGATCCATTGCTGTGATTCGTGGGTGGAAAGGGGGCGGGGCCTAATGCCGTGAAGTGCCCGCCCCCATCAGAGACCTGTGCTGAAGTCTAGCAAGGCTGGACAGGTAGTGTGTCTCTCCCCATCCCTCCCTATCTCTCCCTCACCCTCTCTATCTCTCCCCCTCCCCTTCTCTCTCTCTCTCTCTAGCTCTTTCCCTCTCCATATCTTCTCTCTCTCTCTCCCCCCTCTCTATCTCCCCCCCCACTCTCTCTCTCTCTCTCCCTAGTTCTATCTCTCCCCTCTCCATCTCTTTCTCCTCACTCTCTCCCTCTCTATCTCTCCCCCTCTCTATCCATCTCTCTCTCCCCCCTCTCTCCTCTCTCTCTCCATCTCTCCCTCTATCTCTCCCCTTTCTATATTTCTCTCCCCCTCTCTCTCGCTCTCTCTCCCTCTATATCTCTCCACCTCTCTCTCCATCTCACCCCTCCCTCTTTCTCCCACCCCTCTCTCTCTCCCTGATGCGCTCTCTCTCCCACTCACTACCCCTCCCTCTCTCTGTGTCTCTCCTCTTTCACTCTTGCTCCCTTCAATCTGTCCCTCTCTATCCCCCTTTTTCTCTCCCCAATACTCTTTTGCTTCCCCCTTTTCTGCCTCTCTTCCTCCCTGACACCCTTTTCTCTCTCCCACTCCCCCTCCCTCTCTGTCTCTCCCCCTCTCTCTCTCCCTCTCTTTGTCTCTCCCTCTTTCTCTCACTGACACGCTCTCTCTCTCCTTGACACCCTCTGTCTCTCACTCTAGCTCACTCCCCCTCCGTCTCACTGGATCTCACCTCTCTCTCTCCCTGACACACACTCTCTCTCTAGCTCCCCCCTCTCTCTCTCTCTCCCTGACACCCTTTGTCTCTCTCCCACTCACTTTCCCTCTCTCCCTGACACTGTCTCTCTCCCTCCTTTCTGCCTCCTCACTCTCTCTCCCCTCTCATTCCTCTTTCTTTCTCCATCACTCTCTCTCCCTAACACCCTCTCTCTCTCTCTCTCTCTCTCTCTCTCGCTCTGCTCTCTTTCTCTCATTCCCTATCTTTCCTTGACACCCTCTCTCTGTGGACAGAAAAAAGAAAGAAACTCTCTTGTTAGGGCACTCTTGTCTCTGAAAAAATAGAATTACTTAAAACTTAACTTTATAGCCTCTGAGATAAATTTCACATGGGGCATAACTCTAGAAAGAAATTTCTAGGGTTGGCGAAAATATCAGGAATAATGTTAAGAAATTTGAGTTCAATGATTCAATTCAAAACAGGGCACTGCAACAGGGTATGCTGCTGACTGGACCGCTCTCCACAGCTGCCCACTCTTTCGTCCTTCTGTCTGGTCACAGCAGCGTCAGGATGTGCTCACCGCTGTCCACCGTGACTATACATCACATATAGCAGGCAGCAGCGGCACTCCACAACCTCATCGGAACTTTGTTCTACCCCTCTCCAGTTCTATTCCTCTCCTCTGCCCACACCTCATCTCTCTACCTCTCCTCTCCAGAGTGCTGTCATTGGATCATGTGTCAGCAGTGTCCCTGCGCTGAATTTAATTGTTGTCCTAGTTACTGTCGACTCTATAATTCACATCCAGTGTGCCCATGCATGGTTTTATTGTGGAAGGTACATCATTGAATCTAAACTAATCAGTAATATTTTCACTGCTAGCTAATTTATACATTGTATCCACAGGGCCGGTGCAAGGTTTCTCAACACCCTAGGCAAAAATTCTACATACTGCCCCCCCCCCCTGCCCTCCTCACCCCTCCCCTCCACTCCCATTTACCTCTTTCCACCCAGGAAAGGGGAGAGGGGTGAGTTGTGAATCATAGTGTGTGAGGGGTGGATATAAGGTAAGGCAGCAGGGGGAGCAGGAGAGAGAGAGAGAGAGAGAGAGAGAGAGAGAGAGAGAGAGGAGAATGAGCGAGAGACTGTATCAGGGAGATAGAGAGGAGTGACATAGTGAAAAAGGGTGTCAGGGAGGGAGAGAGAGAGGGGAGCGAGAAAGAGACAAAGAGAGAGAGAGGGTGTCAGGGAAAACGGGTTGTCAGGGAGAGAGAGAGGGTGTCGATATGAGAGAGAGGGGGTGTCAACCAAGGAGAGGGGAGGTTTTGGGAAACAGTCAATGAGGACAGCAATTTAAGTCAAAGTAGTTAGAGAGGGGTTATAGAACAGTCCACATCAAATAACTAGCGTATATTTAATATAGCCGGTGGAGGTGCGCCTAGAGAGTAAATATAGTATTGACAGAAAAAAAAGAGAGAAAGAAACTCTCTTGTTGGGGCACTCTTGTCTATGAAAAAATGGAATTAGTTAAAACACTTAACTTTTATTAGTTATAATTAGAATAGATATATACGATAGCCTGTGAGAAAAATTTCACATGGGGCATAACACTAGAAAGATATTTCTAGGGTTGGCGAAAATATCAGGAATAATATTAAGACATTTGAGTTAAATTACTCAAATCAAAACATATAGGCAGTCCTATATAAATATATTGACAGTCTGATACTGTTATAAAATTGTCCGGAACCTGAAATATAGATAATAAAAAGCAGGATGCTTCGATATAAGGAGTTTCATCAATTATAGGTCAGACTGACTCTATTGGGGTCATTCTGAGTTGGATCGCTCGCTAGCAGTTTTTAGCAGCCGTGCAAACGCATAGTCGCTGCCCACTGGGGAGTGTATTTTCGCTTTGCAGGAATGCGAACGCCTGTGCAGCAGAGCGCCTGCAAATACATTTTGTGAAAAACAAGACCAGCCCTGTAGTTACTTATCCTGTGCGATGATTGCTGCGACGAGTGACACGGTATTGATGTCACATACCGGCCCAGCAAATGCCTGGCCACGCCTGCGTTTTTCCAAACACTCCCAGAAAACGTTCAGTTGACACCCAGAAACTCCCACTTACTGTCAATCTTCTTGCGATCGACTGAAAGCTTTGCTAGAACCTGTGCAAAACCACAATGCTCTTTGTACCTGTACGTCACGCGTGCGCATTGCAGTGCATACGCATGCGCAGATTAGCCATTTTTTTCAATGATCGCTATGCAGCGAACAACGGCAGCTAGCAATCAACTCGGAATGACCCCCAATAGTAGGCCGAAGCAATTTACACACACACACACACACACACACACACACACACACACACACACACACACACACAATAAATTAGTAACACACACAGTCACAAAATACATGAGTGGCATATGTAGCTCATCTCAATAACCTGTCATTAATGGTTAACAAATTTCCTCTGTATGGTAACAAACAATAGTGTGTTGCTGAACTGGCTAACAATGTGTCAATGTAAAACTTAATGTGATACAATACTGCTGTGTAGGGGTGGGGGTAATAAAACCACATAGTGCCTCAGCGCTTCCTCTGTGCCGATATGTGTAAAATCAAGTCATGTGAAGGCACATAGGAGGCGGATGTAACTATGGCTCCCGAGGGGTGCCTCCATGGCCGCTCCTCATAGCCCTGATACACCTCCTGCTGGGGGGTTGCAGGTTAGGGGGCACCAGTTTGAAGCTTTGCCTAGGGTGCAGAGAGACCTTGCACCGGCCCTGGTAACTGTGCACAAAGGGGTAGATGTATGAAGCAGTGGAGAAGTTGCCCATGGTAACCAATCATCTGCTACATATAATTTTATAGAATGCGCTTGATAAATGTTAATTCAAAGCTACTTGGTTGCCATTGCCATGGGCAACTTCGCCACTGGCTCAGTTCTCCACTCTTTTCACTGCTTCATACATCCATCCAACTCAGAATCAGCACCATGGTATGCACAGATACAGTAACATCTTCACCCTTATGTTGGTAATGAGAAGGTGATGCATAAAGATAGTGCGGAAGGTAGCCCAAAGATTATTGAGGATGTCATGACAGTAGAGATGAGCGGGTTCGGTTCCTCGGAATCCGAACCCGCCCGAACTTCAGTTTTTTTTACACGGGGCCGAGCGACTCGGATCTTCCCGCCTTGCTCGGTTAACCCGAGCGCGCCCGAACGTCATCATCCCGCTGTCGGATTCTCGCGAGGCTCGTATTCTATCGCGAGACTCGGATTCTATATAAGGAGCCGCGCGTCGCCGCCATTTTCACACGTGCATTGAGATTGATAGGGAGAGGACGTGGCTGGCGTCCTCTCCGTTTAGACTAGAGTACTAGAGAGAGACACAAATTTTGGGGAGCATATTATTAGGAGGAGTACTACTTGCTGCTGATAGTGTGACCAGTGACCACCAGTTTAATTAATCCGTTCTCTGCCTGAAAAAAACCGATACACAGTGTGACACAGTCACATACCATATCTGTGCTCAGCCCAGTGTGCTGCATCATATGTAATACTGTATATCATTATCTGACTGTGCTGAGTGCTCACTGCTCACACAGCTTAATTGTGGGGGAGACTGGGGAGCAGTTATAGCAGGTGTACATATTTTAAGTACAGTGCACACTTTTGCTGCCAGAGTGCCACTGCCAGTGTGACTGACCAGTGACCACTGACCACCAGTATTGTGATTGTCTGCTGACCACCAGTATATTGTGATTGTCTGCCTGAAAAAGTTAAACACTCGTCGTGTGGTGTTTTTATAAACGCATTCTGCAGACAGTGTCCAGCAGGTCCGTCATTACATAATATATACCTGTCCGGCTGCAGTACTAGTGTGATATATATATATTTTAATTTTATCTCATTATCATCCAGTCTATATTAGCAGCAGACACAGTACGGTAGTCCACGGCTGTAGCTACCTCTGTGTCGGCAGTCGCTCGTCCATCCATAATTGTATACCACCTACCCGTGGTTTTTTTTTTTCTATCTTCTTGATACTAGTAGCTTACTTTAGGAGTCTGCAGTGCTGAGTCTGACAGACAGTGTCCAGCAGGTCCGTCATTACATAATATATACCTGTCTGGCTGCAGTACTAGTGTGATATATATATATATATTTTAATTTTATCTCATTATCATCCAGTCTATATTAGCAGCAGACACAGTACGGTAGTCCACGGCTGTAGCTACCTCTGTGTCGGCAGTCGCTCGTCCATCCATAATTGTATACCACCTACCCGTGGTTTTTTTTCTTTCTATCTTCTTGATACTAGTAGCTTACTTTAGGAGTCTGCAGTGCTGACAGACAGTGTCCAGCAGGTCCGTCATTACATAATATATACCTGTCCGGCTGCAGTACTAGTGTGATATATATATATATATTTTAATTTTATCTCATTATCATCCAGTCTATATTAGCAGCAGACACAGTACGGTAGTCCACGGCTGTAGCTACCTCTGTGTCGGCAGTCGCTCGTCCATCCATAATTGTATACCACCTACCCGTGGTTTTTTTTTTCTATCTTCTTGATACTAGTAGCTTACTTTAGGAGTCTGCAGTGCTGAGTCTGACAGACAGTGTCCAGCAGGTCCGTCATTACATAATATATACCTGTCCGGCTGCAGTACTAGTGTGATATATATATATATATATTTTAATTTTATCTCATTATCATCCAGTCTATATTAGCAGCAGACACAGTACGGTAGTCCACGGCTGTAGCTACCTCTGTGTCGGCAGTCGCTCGTCCATCCATAATTGTATACCACCTACCCGTGTTTTTTTTTCTTCTATCTTCTTGATACTAGTAGCTTACTTTAGGAGTCTGCAGTGCTGAGTCTGACAGACAGTGTCCAGCAGGTCCGTCATTACATAATATATACCTGTCCGGCTGCAGTACTAGTGTGATATATATATATATTTTAATTTTATCTCATTATCATCCAGTCTATATTAGCAGCAGACACAGTACGGTAGTCCACGGCTGTAGCTACCTCTGTGTCGGCAGTCGCTCGTCCATCCATAATTGTATACCACCTACCTGTGTTTTTTTTTTTTTCTATCTTCTTGATACTAGTAGCTTACTTTAGGAGTCTGCAGTGCTGAGTCTGACAGACAGTGTCCAGCAGGTCCGTCATTACATAATATATACCTGTCCGGCTGCAGTACTAGTGTGATATATATATATATTTTAATTTTATCTCATTATCATCCAGTCTATATTAGCAGCAGACACAGTACGGTAGTCCACGGCTGTAGCTACCTCTGTGTCGGCAGTCGCTCGTCCATCCATAATTGTATACCACCTACCCGTGTTTTTTTTTTTCTATCTTCTTGATACTAGTAGCTTACTTTAGGAGTCTGCAGTGCTGACAGACAGTGTCCAGCAGGTCCGTCATTACATAATATATACCTGTCCGGCTGCAGTACTAGTGTGATATATATATATATATATATATTTTAATTTTATCTCATTATCATCCAGTCTATATTAGCAGCAGACACAGTACGGTAGTCCATGGCTGTAGCTACCTCTGTGTCGGCAGTCGCTCGTCCATCCATAATTGTATACCACCTACCCGTGGTTTTTTTTTTTCTATCTTCTTGATACTAGTAGCTTACTTTAGGAGTCTGCAGTGCTGAGTCTGACAGACAGTGTCCAGCAGGTCCGTCATTACATAATATATACCTGTCCGGCTGCAGTACTAGTGTGATATATATATATATTTTAATTTTATCTCATTATCATCCAGTCTATATTAGCAGCAGACACAGTACGGTAGTCCACGGCTGTAGCTACCTCTGTGTCGGCAGTCGCTCGTCCATCCATAATTGTATACCACCTACCCGTGGTTTTTTTTTCTATCTTCTTGATACTAGTAGCTTACTTTAGGAGTCTGCAGTGCTGACAGACAGTGTCCAGCAGGTCCGTCATTACATAATATATACCTGTCCGGCTGCAGTACTAGTGTGATATATATATATATTTTAATTTTATCTCATTATCATCCAGTCTATATTAGCAGCAGACACAGTACGGTAGTCCACGGCTGTAGCTACCTCTGTGTCGGCAGTCGCTCGTCCATCCATAATTGTATACCACCTACCCGTGGTTTTTTTTTCTTTCTATCTTCTTGATACTAGTAGCTTACTTTAGGAGTCTGCAGTGCTGAGTCTGACAGACAGTGTCCAGCAGGTCCGTCATTACATAATATATACCTGTCCGGCTGCAGTACTAGTGTGATATATATATATATATTTTAATTTTATCTCATTATCATCCAGTCTATATTAGCAGCAGACACAGTACGGTAGTCCACGGCTGTAGCTACCTCTGTGTCGGCAGTCGCTCGTCCATCCATAATTGTATACCACCTACCCGTGGTTTTTTTTTTCTATCTTCTTGATACTAGTAGCTTACTTTAGGAGTCTGCAGTGCTGAGTCTGACAGACAGTGTCCAGCAGGTCCGTCATTACATAATATATACCTGTCCGGCTGCAGTACTAGTGTGATATATATATATATATTTTAATTTTATCTCATTATCATCCAGTATATATTAGCAGCAGACACAGTACGGTAGTCCACGGCTGTAGCTACCTCTGTGTCGGCAGTCGCTCGTCCATCCATAATTGTATACCACCTACCTGTGGTTTTTTTTTTTCTATCTTCTTGATACTAGTAGCTTACTTTAGGAGTCTGCAGTGCTGAGTCTGACAGACAGTGTCCAGCAGGTCCGTCATTACATAATATATACCTGTCCGGCTGCAGTACTAGTGTGATATATATATATATTTTAATTTTATCTCATTATCATCCAGTCTATATTAGCAGCAGACACAGTACGGTAGTCCACGGCTGTAGCTACCTCTGTGTCGGCAGTCGCTCGTCCATCCATAATTGTATACCACCTACCCGTGGTTTTTTTTTTTCTATCTTCTTGATACTAGTAGCTTACTTTAGGAGTCTGCAGTGCTGACAGACAGTGTCCAGCAGGTCCGTCATTACATAATATATACCTGTCCGGCTGCAGTACTAGTGTGATATATATATATATATATATTTTAATTTTATCTCATTATCATCCAGTCTATATTAGCAGCAGACACAGTACGGTAGTCCACGGCTGTAGCTACCTCTGTGTCGGCAGTCGCTCGTCCATCCATAATTGTATACCACCTACCCGTGGTTTTTTTTTTTTCTATCTTCTTGATACTAGTAGCTTACTTTAGGAGTCTGCAGTGCTGAGTCTGACAGACAGTGTCCAGCAGGTCCGTCATTACATAATATATACCTGTCCGGCTGCAGTACTAGTGTGATATATATATATATTTTAATTTTATCTCATTATCATCCAGTCTATATTAGCAGCAGACACAGTACGGTAGTCCACGGCTGTAGCTACCTCTGTGTCGGCAGTCGCTCGTCCATCCATAATTGTATACCACCTACCCGTGGTTTTTTTTTTTCTATCTTCTTGATACTAGTAGCTTACTTTAGGAGTCTGCAGTGCTGACAGACAGTGTCCAGCAGGTCCGTCATTACATAATATATACCTGTCCGGCTGCAGTACTAGTGTGATATATATATATATTTTAATTTTATCTCATTATCATCCAGTCTATATTAGCAGCAGACACAGTACGGTAGTCCACGGCTGTAGCTACCTCTGTGTCGGCAGTCGCTCGTCCATCCATAATTGTATACCACCTACCCGTGGTTTTTTTTTCTTTCTATCTTCTTGATACTAGTAGCTTACTTTAGGAGTCTGCAGTGCTGAGTCTGACAGACAGTGTCCAGCAGGTCCGTCATTACATAATATATACCTGTCCGGCTGCAGTACTAGTGTGATATATATATATATTTTAATTTTATCTCATTATCATCCAGTCTATATTAGCAGCAGACACAGTACGGTAGTCCACGGCTGTAGCTACCTCTGTGTCGGCAGTCGCTCGTCCATCCATAACTGGGGGTGCGAGGAAAAGGCTCAGAATTCCTAGCCCACCCGCTGGCGGTGATGCAGGGCAGTCTGGAGCGACTGCTGATGCTGACATCTGGTCCGGACTGAAGGACCTGCCAACGATTACGGACATGTCGTCTACTGGCACTGCATATGATTCTCTCCCCATTGAAAGAATGGTGGAGGATTATATGAGTGACCGCATCCAAGTAGGCACGTCAGACAGTCCGTACTTATACTGGCAGGAAAAAGAGGCAATTTGGAGGCCCTTGCACAAACTGGCTTTATTCTACCTAAGTTGCCCTCCCACAAGTGTGTACTCCGAAAGAGTGTTTAGTGCCGCCGCTCACCTTGTCAGCAATCGGCGTACGAGGTTACTTCCAGAAAATGTGGAGAAGATGATGTTCATTAAAATGAATTATAATCAATTCCTCCGTGGAGACATTGACCAGCAGCAATTGCCTCCACAAAGTACACAGGGAGCTGAGATGGTGGATTCCAGTGGGGACGAATTGATAATCTGTGAGGAGGGGGATGTACACGGTGATATATCGGAGGATGATGATGAGGTGGACATCTTGCCTCTGTAGAGCCAGTTTGTGCAAGGAGAGATTAATTGCTTCTTTTTTGGTGAGGGTCCAAACCAACCCGTCATTTCAGTCACAGTCGTGTGGCAGACCCTGTCACTGAAATGATGAGTTGGTTAAAGTGTGCATGTCCTGTTTATACAACATAAGGGTGGGTGGGAGGGCCCAAGGACAATTCCATCTTGCACCTCTTTTTTCTTTCATTTTTCTTTGCGTCATGTGCTGTTTGGGGAGTATTTTTTTGAAGGGCCATCCTGCGTTACACTGCAGTGCCACTCCTAGATGGGCCAGGTGTTTGTGTCGGCCACTAGGGTCGCTTATCTTACTCACACAGCTACCTCATTGCGCCTCTTTTTTTCTTTGCGTCATGTGCTGTTTGGGGAGTGTTTTTTGGAAGGGCCATCCTGCGTGACACTGCAGTGCCACTCCTAGATGGGCCAGGTGTTTGTGTCGGCCACTAGGGTCGCTTATCTTACTCACACAGCTACCTCATTGCGCCTCTTTTTTTCTTTGCGTCATGTGCTGTTTGGGGAGTGTTTTTTGGAAGGGCCATCCTGCGTGACACTGCAGTGCCACTCCTAGATGGGCCAGGTGTTTGTGTCGGCCACTAGGGTCGCTTAGCTTACTCACATAGCTACCTCATTGCGCCTCTTTTTTTCTTTGCGTCATGTGCTGTTTGGGGAGTGTTTTTTGGAAGGGCCATCCTGCGTGACACTGCAGTGCCACTCCTAGATGGGCCAGGTGTTTGTGTCGGCCACTAGGGTCGCTTAGCTTAGTCATCCAGCGACCTCGGTGCAAATTTTAGGACTAAAAATAATATTGTGAGGTGTGAGGTGTTCAGTATAGACTGAAAATGAGTGGAAATTATGGTTTTTGAGGTTAATAATACTTTGGGATCAAAATGACCCCCAAATTCTATGATTTAAGCTGTTTTTTAGTGTTTTTTGAAAAAAACACCCGAATCCAAAACACACCCGAATCCGACAAAAAAAATTCGGTGAGGTTTTGCCAAAACGCGTTCGAACCCAAAGGACGGCCGCGGAACCGAACCCAAAACCAAAACACAAAACCCGAAAAATTTCAAGTGCACATCTCTACATGACAGTGGGAATAAACTGCATCTTTCAGAAACATAACGTGTGGGCAATGTGCAGATTATCACCTGCAGACAGTTCCAGGTGTAGGGGCCTTTTGATTAGTTGATTAGTGGAATCCCATGTAATGACCTCTGTATAGTAAATGCAGATTGAGAAGGTCTGTACTGTGTACAGGGTGGTAAAGGACATCTTTACTACCATTTTCTATGCCTGATTCATAAAGTCTAAAAGCCTAAGCCGGATGTAGATGCTGTTGCAGTGACATTGGCAGAGACAGAGATTCTGTGCTTCCATAGGGCTGATGTAATCTCTGATGGTGAATCTTTGAGCACATAGCGGCAGATTAGTGACACAGGGACGGATCTCCCAAGGGCAATGGAGACGCCTACATCCAGTCTAAAAGCCCTAAAGGGCACTTGCGTATACAGCAACCACTGTGAGGTTCACAGTGGGATCAAAGTGTGACTGCTGCTCCTTCAAAGGAGCTCTGTGGAACACCTGCTGCTGCAGACTTAGGGGTCTATTTACTATGCCTTGGATGGAGATAAAGTGGACAGAGACAGAGTATCAGCCAATAAGTGTCTAACTGCCATTTCACAGGCTGTTTGAAAAATGACAGTTAGGAGCTGATTAACTGGAACTTTATCTCCATCCAATTTATCTCCATGCAAGGCTTAGTAAATAGACCCCTTAATCGGCTCTATCCCAGGAGCCCTCCTAACAACTTCAATAGGGACAGTTCAGCTCCCACCTGGTACCGCTCAGTGGGGGTCATTCTGACACGATCGCAGCTTGCTTTCGCTCGCACAGATGCAATTGGGTCACTACTGCGCATGTGCGGGGGCCATAATGCGCATACGCATCGTCCGTCGCTGGGCAATGATGAAGGGAACAAAGAAAGCGATCGCAGCGGCGATCACTTGAAGATAGACAGGCGGTGGGTGTTCCTGAGCGGCAACACAGCGTTCGGACCCATTTACTGGGAATGGTAAGAAAAACGCAGGCGTGTTTGAAGAAACGCAGGCGTGTCCAGGGCGGGTGTTTGATGTCAGAGCCAGGACCGAACAGGCTGAAAATGTCACAGCTGGCAAGTATGTCTAGACCTACTTAGAAACTGCACACATTTTTTTTCCCATAGCAGGGCTGCACAAGTGAACAGCCTTGCTATGGGCTCCATAGGCAGAGTATAGTTGATCGCAGGGGCTGCAAAAAGCAGCTACGTGGATCGACTCAGAATGACCCCCAGTGTGCGCTGCAGCAAGCCACTGCTATTGGACTGTGAGATGGGATCCACCATCTCATGCTGCAGACATCTGAATCTTGTGAGTCTGACCCTAACCCACCGGCCATTGTCACACAGCATAGCTGGAGCCCTGGCAATTCAGTGTTGGCTCCTGTCCCTGTAGACTGGTTGAGAGCACTAGCTATATAATTCTGTAAATTATACAGTATGTATGTATGTATGTATGTATGTATGTATGTATGTATGTGTGTGTGTTTATATATATTAGAGATGAGCGGGTTCGGTTCTCAGAGAACCTAACCCCCCGAACTTCACAATCCAAGCCTGGATCTGAGTCTGACTTAAGACTTACCCACCAGGCTCGGATCCCAGTACGAGGCAATACGTCATCATCCCACTGTCGGATTCTCATGGGTTTTGAATTTTATATAAAGAGCCGTGCATCACCGTCATTTTCACTCTGGACTTGGAGAGTGAGGGAGACAGACCTCTGTCTCTCTCTGTGAGTGGTGGCATTAGGTGGGGTCAGTGTGTGCTTTCTAGGGGTGCTGTACTGTCACTGTGCTGTCCTATGCTGTTAGGGGTGCTGTCCTGTCACTGTGGTGTCATGTGCTGTTAGGGGTGATGCAGCTGTACATGGGTGTTGCTGTCCTGGCTGTCACTGTGCTGTACAGGGGCGCTGTCCTGTATGGTGTTAAAATATAGGGGTGCTGTGAAAATATAGGGGTGCTGGTTCTGTCCTGTATGCTGTGAAAATACAGGGGGGCAGTGAAAATACAGGGGTGAAGGTTCTGTCCTGTATGCTGTAAAAAATGCAGGAGTGTTGTCAAAGTAAACTGACCCTGTCTTGTATGCTGTAAAAATAAATGTACATTGGCCCAGTCTTGTATGCTGTAAAATTATAGGGGTGCTGTAAACATACAGTGGTTCTGGTTCTATTCTGTATGCTTTAAAAAATACAGGGGTGCTGTGAAAATAAATGTACACTGGCCCTGTCTTGTATGCTGTAAAATTTCAGGGGTGCTGTGAAAATAAATGTACACTGGCCTATCTTGTTTGCTGTAAAATTATAGGGGTGCTGTAAAAATACAGTGGATCTGGTTCTATTCTGTATGCTTTAAAAAACACAAGGGTGCTGTGAAAATAAATGTACACTGGCCCTGTCTTGTATGCTGTAAAAATTCAGGGGTGCTGTGAGAATAAATGTACACTGGCCCTGTGTTGTATGCTGTAAAATTACAGGGGTGTTGTTAAAATACAGGGGTGCTGGCCCTGTCCTGTATGCTGTAAAAATTCAGGGGTGCCATGAAAACAAATGTACCCTGGCCCTTTCTTGTATGCTGTAAAAATTCAGGGGTGCTGTGAAAATAAATATACACTGGTCCTGTGTTGTATGCTGTAAAATTACAGGGGTGTTGCTAAAATACAGGGGTGCTGGCCCTGTGCTGTATGCTGTAAAAATTCAGTAGTGCCATGAAAATAAATGTACACTGGCCCTGTCTTGTATGCTGTAAAATTACAGGGGTGTTGTTAAAATACAGTGGTGCTGGCCCTGTCCTGTATGCTGTAAAAAAATAAAAGGGTGCTGTGAAAATAAATGTACACTGGCCATGTCTTGTATGCTGTAAAAATTCAGGGGTGCTGTTGTTAAACTAAAAGTACACTGGCCCTGTCTTGGATGCTGTAAATACAGGGGTGCTGTGAAAATAAATGTACGCTGGCCCTGTCTTGTATGCTGTAAAAATACAAGGGTGCTGTTCTGTCCTGTGTGCTGTAAGAAATACAGGGGTGCTGTGAAAATAAATGTACACTGGCCCTGTCCAGTATGCTGTAAAAATACAGTGGTCTGTTGTTAAACTAAAGGTACACTGGCCCTGTCTTGTATGCTGTAAATACAGGGGTGCTGTGAAAATAAATGTACACTGCCCATGTCTTGTATGCTGTAAAAATACAAGGGTGCTGTGAAAATAAATGTACACTGGCCCTGTCCTGTATGCTGTAAAAATACTGGGGTGCTGTAAATATAAATGTACATTGGCTCTGTCCTGTATGCTGTAACAATACAAGGGTACTTTGAAAATAAATGTACACTGGCCCTGTCCTGTATGCTGTAAAAATACAGGGGTGCTATAAAAATAAATGTACAATGGCCCTTTCCTGTATGCTGTAAAAATACAGGGGTGCTGTGAAAATAAATGTACACTGACACTGTCCTGTATGCTGTGAAAATAGAGGGCAGCTGTGAAAAACAAGGGGCACTGTTCTGTGTGCTGTAATAATAGAGGGGTGCTGTCCTATGAAATGGAGAACATACATTTGGAAGAAAAAATAGTGAAAGATCAGGAACCACTTCCAGTTCCTAGTGCTAGTGCTGAAGCTGCTGCTGCCACCAGTCATGATATTGTCATTGCAATTCCATCAACGTAGTCTGCTAAGGCCAATGTCCAATGTCATAGAGGGCATGTAAATTCCAAGAAGCAAAAATTAATAACGAAAAAAAAGAAATCTGTTAAGAAATGTAAAATTGATAATATGCCATTCACGACACAAAGTGGCAAGGAAAAGCTAAGGCCTTGGCCTATGTTAATGACTGTGGTTCAGCTTCTCATAAAGATGGAAGCCCTCCTCGTTCTCGAAAAATTAAAAAAATAAAGCTTGTTAAAGCACAGGAAAAAACAATGTGTGTTCAGAGATATAACAAATCCCCAAGGAGAGTCCAAATGTGTCCGCGGTTGTGATGTCTAGGCCTTACCTTTCCAAGACTGTATGGGAAGAGGAGGCTCCTACCACCATTTGCACGCCAAGTGCAAGTGCTGGGAGGAGCACCGCCAGTCCAGTTGCTGATATTGAGATTGAGGATGTCACTGTAGAAGAACACCAAGATGAGCAGGATGCTGTGCTGTGTAATTCTCCAGAGGATATTGGTGTAGCTGGTGCTGAGGAGAAAGTTGACAATGAGGATTCTAATGGTGATGTGGTTTGTTTGAATAAGGCACCAGTGGAAACAGTTGTTGACCATGGGATGAAAAAGCCCATTGTCATGCCTGGGCAAAATACCAAAAAATCCACCTCTTCGGTGTGGAATTATTTCTCTGTGGGGATGAGGATGTAAACACTGAAGGGGGAGGAATCGGTGGATGAGGATGAGGATGACATCTTCCCTCTGTGGAGCCAGTTTGTGCAAGGAGAGATTGATTGCTTCTTTTTGGTGGGGGCCCAGACAATGCAGTCATTTCAGCCACAGTCGTGTGGCAGACCCTGTCACTGAAATGATTGGTTTGTTAAAGTGTACAAGTCCTGTTTATACAACATAAGGGTGGGTGGGAAGGACAGTTCCATCTTGCACATCTTTTCTTTGTCTGCCACATCATTCCAGGGGTGCTGTCCTATATGGTGTGCTACCCCTCTGCCCTATCAGTTCAGGGGTGCTGCCCCACTGCCATTTAAGTCCAGGGGTGCTGCTGCATGTCTGCTATGTAATTCTCCAGGGGTGCTGCCTATGCTGTAAAAATTCAGGGATGCTTCCTATCTGCTGTGTAATTCCAGAGGCTCTGCCGTATAATTCCAGGTGTGCTGCTGTACTTGATCCTAGGTTTACATTAAAGTCTAGACCAGAATATGAAACAAGCTTTAACATCACAACCAGATTTATGAAAACATATAGCTGCAAAGGTGGAAATGGAAATTGCAATTTTGACAAAGTATTTTTTAATAAAGTGGGGAGAGACCACATTTGCAGCCAAATTCAGTTAGAAGAGACAGAATCATAATCCAGCACAACTGCCAGAGAAAACTAGATTTACCAAACACACATACAGTATGTCTATATGTCTGCCATATAATTCCAGGGGTGTCCTGTCTGCACCCGCTCATCTACATCTTCTAGTGTGCACTGTGTACCCAGCATTAGAGAGAGGTTCTTCTCAATTATTTCATGTTAGGGAATAAATTGAATGACTCCAATTAGTCAACCTTAATTTTGATTTATTATTAATGTGCCACATTTTGGGATTATTTACAAGATGCACATTTGTTGTACATGGTTCTTTTGCTTTATTTTGTAAATGTTTTCTCCTTAATTGTACAATGTAAGGGCTGCATGGGGTTATCACAAGAACTTGCTGTGTTTGAAGAACAGAGTTTCAGGGATCTTGCATTGCATCTGCTTTCCATTGCACTGCAGCACTAGATGGCCCAGGAGCGCCTGTGAGGCACAAACAGTTACTGAATAAGGTCCAGTATATAGTCTCATGGTGGCTTACAGCCAGGAAGATGTCTGACTTGCCAGGCTGAGGCATGCTGTTGGCACATAGGTTAGCATTGCTTCCTCCCACAGTCATACTTATAGCATGAAATGAGTTTTGACTGTAGAGTTATAAGCTCCACTGGGGCAGGGGCTGATTAACAAAAAATTCACTGCACAGTCCTGATTAGTACTGTACCGAACTCACCCGAACTCAACTTGCTCCATCAGGGGCTGCTGTGGGGGCTCACGAGGGGCTGCTAAAACATCTAAGGGGCTGCTTGATTTAAATGTAAAATATGAATAAAATAAACAAGACACACAGGTATGCTCACATGCGTGTAACTGGGACACACAGGTATGTTCACATGCGTGTAACTGGGAGCTGTGAAAAAATGTAAATAAAGCATCTGCCGCAAAATATGTAAATAAAAATGCAATAGAAAAATGGAAAAAAAGAAACCCACAAGAATTTCACAAAATAAGTCTCCAGACCCCGTGGAGGGGAAAATATCCAATCTTGATCCTGTGGTATACACCAGTTTATTTGCATCCCAATACTGAATCTGAGATTATCTTAATCACTCAAAATGGAGAAGGGGGTACAAATTTGGAGGCTTTGGACCCTTGTTTTTCAGTTTGTCCAGTAATGTGGTAATGATATATTTGCTTGGTTAAAGTCCTTTCTGTTCCACACCAATATAGGAGTGGAGGCAAAAGCCTGTGTGTTGTTCCTGATTGCGTCTGCCTCTCTAATTTTTAATCACCTTCTTGACACTGTCCTCTTCCTCTTGCCTCTTCTCATAATGTGAAAAGTCATCAAATATGGAGGTGGTATGTATGTAGCTAGCTATGATTTGGAGAACTTGGCAAGATTTTTCCAGGGGGACCACCTGTTGCTGAAATAATGGGTTAATTCAACTGTGCATGTCGTGTGTAAACAACATAAGGTTTTGGTGGGAGTTCCCAAGGACAATTCCATCTTGCACCTCTTTTTTTCTTTGCATTATGTGCTCTTTCCGGCCTAGTTTTTAAAACTGCCATCCTGTCTGCCACTGTAGTGCCACTCCTAGATGGGCCAGGTGTTTGTGCTGCCCACTTAGCTTAGCTGTTGCTTAGCTTAGTCATCCAGCTACCTCGTGCAACCTTTTGGCCTAAAATCAATATTGTGAGGTGTGAGGTGTTCAGAATAGACTGGAAATGAGTGGAAAGGAATGTTATTGAGGTTAATAATACTGTAGAATCTAAAATACCCCCAAATTCTGTGATTTTAGTTTGTTTGTTTTTTTTCAAAAAAATCCAGGTCCAAAACCAAAACCCAAAAGGGTGGATTTGGCAAAACCAATCCAGATCCAAAACATGAACGAAGATCCAGATCCAAAACCAAAACACATAACCCGAAAAGTGTATGCTGCACATTTCTAATATATATAAATATATATATATATATATATATATATATATATATATACATCCAAGTGAATCCCGCACTCTCATCACAACAGTTCCAATGTAGCGGGTGCTCCCAATAGACCCCACTCAGGTCCACTTGAAATAGCGACAATTCCACTCGGTGGAGGGTGCACTCTTTCAAAAGCAAAAGATCAGTCCATGAATTTAAGATCAAAGGTTTATTGCTGTCATCAAAAGCCTTGGTGTCGACGTTTCGGTTCGATGACTAACCTTTATCAAGACCGGCAATGCATCGTGACAATATGTTTATCGAATATTACAAGCTATATCTAAAACAAAGAACAAAAAAATGCATATTTAAGTACTGCACCACATTGTGGCTAAAAACAATGTTTTTGTATGCTTAGAATTAAAAGCCAAAAGATATTATAAAATTATAAAAACAAGTTTTAATATATATACAAGAGTAAAAACAGTTTCAGAAAATGGTTTAAAAAAATAAGAATAAATATTTGTCCATAAACGAGAAATATAAAAGGATAGGAAATTAGAACTTAGCTTGAAAACAGTAGGTGGTCAGTACAGGACCAACGCGTTTCGTCTCAGCAGACTTCTCCTTGAAGAAGTCTGCTGAGATTAAACGCATTGAGCCTGTACTGACCACCCACTGTTTTCAAGCTAAGTTCTGAATTCCTATCCTTTTATATTTCTCGTTTATGGACAAATATTTATTCTTATTTTTTAAAAACCATTTTCTGAAACTGTTTTTACTCTCGTATATATATTAAAACTTATTTTTATAATTTTCTAATATCTTTTGGCTTTTAATTCTAAGCATACAAAAACATTGTTTTTAGCCACACTTGTTGCCGGTACTCCTATCCCCCCATTTCTTATACTTTTTAACAATACTATACCAGTGTTGTATTTTTAGGGGTGGGCTGACACCATTTTACAAGGTTGCGTGGGCTTGTAGCTTTTTTATCAAAAGTTTATAATTCATTTATATAGTTTTACTGAGATTTTAACCTCACAAGTGGCGCTATACTATCTTTTTGCACATATATATATATTAGACATAAGCGGGTTCGGTTCCCTGAGAACCGAACCCCCTCCGAACTTCACTACCCGAGCCCGGATCCGAGTCAGGCTCAGGTCTTCCCGCCTGACTCGGAAACCAGAACGAGGTAAAACGTCATTATCCCGCTGTCGGGGTTTGGATTCCATATAAGGAGCCGCGTGTCACCGCCATTTTAACTCTGGCATTGGAGAGTGTAGAGAGAGGACATGTCTCTGTCCTCAGTGTCCTGCATCAGTTCAGTGGTAGTGTCTTGTGCTGCATCAGTCCAGTCACAGTGGTGGTGTCCTCTGCTGCCATATGTCCAGTGCTGCTGTATAAGTCCAGTCCAGTGGTGCTGTGTTGTGCTGCATCAGTCCAGTGGTGGGGTCTTGTGCTGCATCAGTCCAGTCACAGTGGTGGTGTTCTCTGTTGCCATATGTCCAGTACTGCTGTATAAGTCCAGTCCAGTGGTGCTGTGTTGTGCTGCATCAGTACAGTGGTGGTATAATGTGTTGCTTCAGTCCAGTCACAGTGGTGGTGTCCTCTGCTGCCACATATCCAGTGCTGCTGTAAAAGTCCAGTCCATTTCAGTGGTGCTGTGTTGTCCTGTCCAGTACAGTGGTAGTGTCTTGTGCTGCATGAGTCCAGTCAGAGTGGTGGTGTCCTCTGTTGCCATATGTCCAGTTCTGCTGTATAAGTCCAGTCCATTGTAGTGGTGCTGTGTTATCCTGCATCAGTCCAGTGGTGGTGTCCCTGTGCTGCTGTATATGTCCAGTGGTACTGCCATATATGTCCAGTGATACTGCCGTATATGTCCAGTAATACTGCTGTATATGTCCAGCAGTACTGCCGTATATATCCAGTGATACTGCCGTATATGTCCAGTGGCACTGCCATATAACTCCAGTGGTACTGGCGTATAAATCCAGTCCAGTGATACTGCCATATATGTCCACTGATACTGGTGTATATGTCAAGTGCTACTGCCGTATAATTCCAGTAGTACTGCCGTATAGTTCCAGTGATACTGCCGTATAATTCCAGTGGTACTGGCGTATATGTCCAGTGGTACTGGTGTAGAAAAATCCAGTTCAGTGATACTGCCGTATATGTCCAGTGGTACTGTCATATAATTCCAGTGATACTACCGAATATGTCCAGTGGTCATGCCATATAAATCCAGTCGTACTGATGCATACATGCCTACCTGACCCTCTCCATGAGGGATAAAATGCTCTGTTCCTGGACTTTCCTGGTAATGTGTGATTGCCATCACTGTGGTGAGCTAGTTAATTGATAAGAAAGGTGTTTCACCACAGGTGATGGCAATCATACATTACCAGGAAAGTCCAGGAACAGAGCATTTTCTCCCTCATGGAGAGGGTCAGGTAGGCAAGTATGTACTGATGTATAAATCCAGTCCAGTGATACTTCTGTATATGTCCAGTGGTACTGCCATATAAATCCAGTGATACTGCCGTATATGTCCAGTGGTACTGTAGTATAAATCCAGTGGTACTGTCGTATAAATCCAGTCCTGTGATACTGCCGTATATGTCCAGTGGTACTGCCATATAATTCCAGTGATACTGCCGTATAATTCCAGTGGTACTGGCGTATAAATCAAGTGGCACTGGTGTATACATCCAGTCCAGTGATAGTGCCGTATATGTCCAGTAGTACTGTCATATAATTCCAGTGATACTGCCGTATATGTCCAGTGGTACTGCCGTATAATTCCAGTGATACTGCCATATAATTCCAGTGGTACTGGCGTAAAAGTCCAGTGATACTTCCGTATAAATCCAGTCCAGTGGTACAGCCGTATAAGTCCAGTGGTACTACCATATAATTCCAGTTATACTGCCGTATAAGTCCAGTGATACTGCCGTATAAATTCAGTCAAGTGGTACAGCCATATAATTCCAGTGATACTGCCGTATAATTCCAGTGATACTGTCGTATAATTCCAGTGGTATTAGCGTATAAATCCAGTGATACTGCCGAATAAATCTAGTCCAGTGGTACTGCCGTATAAATCCAGTGGTACTACCGTATAATTCCAGTGATACTGCCGTATAATTTCAGTGATACTGCCGTATAATTCCATTGGTACTAGCGTATAAGTCCAATGATACTGCCGTATAAATCCAGTCTAAATCCAGTGGTACTGCCGTATAATTCCAGTGATACTGCCATATAATTCCATTGATACTGCCGTATAATGTCAGTTGTACTGGCTTAGCATTCCAGTGGTACTGGCGTATAAATCCAGTCCAGTGGTGCTGCCATATAGGTTCAGTGGTGCTGTCCTGTGCTGTATATTATTTACTCCAAATAAAGGGGTTATTAATATTTAATATAAATAATTTTTACAGGGTTTGCCCCGTGTGGTGTAGAGGTACGCTCTCCTATACCGCATATTGTTATATAACTCCAGAAAAATAATGGAGAACAAAAATGTGGAAGATAAAATAGGGAAAGATTAAGAACCACTTCCTCCTAGTGCTGAAGCTGCTGCCACTAGTCATGACATAGATGATGAAATGCCATCGTCATCTGCCAAGGCCGATGCCCAATGTGATAGTAGAGGGCATGTAAAATTCAAAAAGACAAAATTCAGTAAAAAGACCCCCAAAAATAAATTGAAATGGTCTGAGGAGAAATGTAAACTTGCCAATATGCCATTTACGACATGGAGTGGCAAGGAACGGCTAAGGCCCTGGCCTATGTTCATGACTAGCGGTTCAGCTTCACATGACGATGGAAGTACTCATCCTCCCGCTAAAGAAGTGATGAGTTAAGCTGGCAAAAGCACAGCAAAGAACTGTGCGTTCTAAGATGGTATCACAAATCCCAAGGAGAGTCCAAGTGTGTCGGCAGTTGCGATGCCTATTTCCCAACACTGGATGGGAAGAGGTGACTCTATCCACCATTTGCACGCCCTCTGCAAGTGCTGGAAGTAGCACCCACAGTCCAGTTTCTGATATTCAAATTGAAGATGTCACTGTTGAAGTACACCAGGATGAGGATATGGGTGTTGCTTGCGCTGAGGAGGAAGTTGACGATGAGGATTCTGATGGTGATGTGGTTTGTTTAAATCAGGCACCGGGGGAGACACCTGTTGTCCGTGGGATGAATAAGCCCATTGTGACAATTGAGCAAAATACCAAAAAAGCCACCTCTTCGGTGTGGAATTATTTCTCTACAGATCCGGACAACAGGTGTCAAGCCGTGTGTTGCCTCTGTCAATCTGTAATAAGTAGGGGTAAGGACGTTAACACCTAGGAACATCCTCCCTTATACGTCACCTGCAGCACATTCATCAGAACTCAGTGTCAAGTTGTAAAACTTTGGGTAAGAGCGTAAGCAGTCCACTGACACCTAAATCCCTTCTTCCTCCTGTACCCAAGCTCCTGCAAGCCACACCCCCAACTCCCTCAACGTCAACTTCCTCCTCAGTCAGGAACGTCAGTAGTCCTGCAGGCCATGTCACTGGCAAGACTGAGGAGTCCTCTCCTAACCGGGACTCCTCCGGAGCATCCTTGAGTGGTACACCTACTGCTGCTGTTGCTGCCACTGCTGTTGTTGCTGCTGGGAGTTGATCATCATCCCAGAGAGGAAGTCAGAAGACCACTTGTACTACTTCCAGTAAGCAATTGACTGTCCAACAGTCCTTTGTGAGGAAGATGAAATATCACAGCAGTCATCCTGTTGCAAAGCGGATAACTGAGGCCTTGACAGCTATGTTGGTGTTAGACGTGCGTCCGGTATTCACCATTAGTTCAGTGGGACTTACAGAATTGATGGAGGCAGTGTGTCCCCAGTACCAAATCCCATCTAGGTTCCACTTCACTAGGCAGGCGATACCGAGAATGTACAGAGACGTCAGAAAAAGTGTCCTCAGTGTCCTAAAAAATGCAGTTGTACCCACTGTCCACTTAACTGCGGACATGTGGACAAGTGGAACAGGGCTGACTAAGGACTATATGACTATATGACTGTGACAGCCCACTGGGTAGATCTATTGCCTCCCGCAGCAACAACAACAGCAGCTGCACCAGTAGCAGCATCTAGGCAGGCTACGCTATGTATCTCCGCTTTCTGTTAGAGGCACACCACTGATAACCTCTTACAGAAACTGAGGGACATCATCGTACAATAGCTTAACCCATTTAGACTCTCCTGGATATTTGTGATATCGGACAATGCCACCAATATTGTGCGTGCATTACATCTGGGCAAATGCCAGCACGTCCCATGTTTTGCACATACAATTAATTTGGTGGTGCAAATATTTTGAAAAATGACAGGGGCATGCAGGAGATGCTGTCAGTGGCCCGAAATATTGCGGGCCACTTTCAACATACAGCTACAACATGCCGAAGATTGGAGCACCAGCAAACACTCCTGAACCTGCCCTGCCATCACCTGAAGCAAGAGGTGGTAACGAGGTGGAATTCAACACTCTATATGCTTCACAGGATGGAGGAGCAGCAAAATGCCATTCAAGCCTATATATCCACCTACGATATAGGCAAAGGAGGGGAATGCACCTGACTCAAGCGTAGTTGAGAATGATTTCCGTTTTGTGCAAGGTTCTCCAACCCTTCGAACTTGCCACACGTGAAGTCAATTCAGACACTGCCAGCTTAAGTCAAGTCACTCACCTCATCAGGCTTTTGCAGAAGCAGCTGGAGAAATTGAAGGGGGAGCTAAGATGAAGCGATTCCGCAAAGTATGTGGGACTTGTGGATGGAGCCCTTCATTCGCTTTGCCAGGATTCAATGGTGGTCAATCTGTTGAAATCAGAGCACTACATTTTGGCCACCGTGCTCGATCCTAGGTTTAAAGCCTACGTTGTATCTCTCTTTCCAGTAGACACAAGTCTGCAGAGGTTCAAAGACCTGCTGGTGAGAAAATTGTCAACTTAAGCGGAACGTGATCCGTCAATAGCTCCTCCTTCATTTTCTCCTACAACTGTGGCTGCGAGGAAAAGGATAAGATTGCCTAGCCCACCCGCTGGCGGTGATGCAGGGCAGTCAGGAGCGAGTGCTGACATCTGGTCCGGATTGAAGGACCTGCCAATTATTACTGACATGTCTACTGTCACTGCATATGATTCTGTCACCATTGAAAGAATGGTGGAGGATGGCACTGGAATTATACGGCAGTATCACTGGAATTATATGGCAGTATCACTGGAATTATACAACATTACCACTGGATTTATACAGCAGTACCACTGGACTGGATTTATACAGCAGTATCACTAGACTTATACGCCAGTAGCACTTGAATTATACGGCAGTATCACTGGATTTATACGGCAGTATCACTGGATTTATACGCTAGTACCACTGGATTTATACGGCAGTTTCACTGGATTTATACGGCAGTACCACTGGACATATATGGCAGTATCACTGGATTTATACGGCAGTACCACTGGACATATACGGCAGTATCACTGGACTGGATTTATACACCAGTACCACTGGATATATACACCAGTCCCACTGGATATATATGGCAGTATCACTGGAATTATATGGCAGTACCACTGGGCATATATGGCAGTATCACTGGAATTATATGGCAGTTCCACTGGACATATACAGCAGTATCACTGGACTTGATTTATAAGCCAGTACCACTGGATTTATATGGCAGTACCACTGGACCTATACAGCAGTATCACTGGAATTCTATGGCAAAACCACTGGACATATATGGCAGTATCACTGGACTGGATTTATACGCCAGTATCACTGGATTTATACGGCAGTATCACTGGACATATACAACAGTATCACTGGACTTATACGGCAGTACCACTGGACATATACGGCAGTATCACTGGACTGGATTTATATGCCAGTACCACTGGATATATACGCCAGTACCACTGGACATATACGGCAGTATCACTGGAATTATATGGCAGTACCACTGGGCATATATGGCAGTATCACTGGAATTATATGGCAGTTCCACTGGACATATACGGCAGTATCACTGGACTTGATTTATAAGCCAGTACCACTGGATTTATATGGCAGTACGGTTACAAATGGAGGGATTTTGCATATAGCAATATGTAGATGCAAATTTACGCATTTTTATATATAAAAGAGGATGGTTAAATATCAAAAGCTCCCTGCTGTTGATTGATTCCTTGCTGCCCTGTTCTCTACATGCTCTGCTTTGCTTCTGCTATGTCTGCGACCTATCCCAACTTACGCAAAATTATTGGATATTTCCTGTGTGCTATTTGTTCTTACCTTGATTACGTACAGTATGCTACTGGAATCTACTGCCCTATCTGACCTTAGCTACATTCCTGGATGCTGCTGTCTGATGCTTGTGTAAATCATGCCTACAGTACTGGAATCCAATGTTCTATGCCTGGCCTGACCTCATGGTAAGCTTAGTAAGGTACACTAATGCAATTGCCATCATCTTTCCTACTACTCTTAGTCTGAAGTCCAGGGGGAGGGGAGGGGCGGGGGGAGCATCCAAGTACCTATGAGTGTAACAAGCTCTTTGGAAAGGCTACTTACTATAGGTGAATGTATTACCCCGGGGTTGGCGGGTATGTCTAAGTGGTTGAGAGAGATATCACAGGTATTGAGTGGCTATGTGACGAACCTTTCCCCTGAAATGTTGCGCCCCGTAACTTGTCCTGCAGTACCGTGTTGAGAGAGGTAGAATAGATTGATATGAAACAGGAGTGAGTCAGCAATTCCAACAGATGGGGTGCAATGAACTCTAGATTGAACATATTAATTAGATTTACAAATACTGGAATGAAATAACTGGAATCATATAATGTGGTGATGAAAAATGCAATCAGCAATAATCAACACTAACTTTCTAGCTTTCCCTAGCAAAGGCACCTGTATTTCATTTTTTCCCCCAAGTAACGTTGGAGCTCAGGTAGAAGTCTACTGTGCCACAGTACATTACTGGAAAATTAGCAGACAAATGAAAGTTAGTAATCCTGGATGATATCAAAGTCAATTGTTCACAGTTCTAGGCGAAGAGATTGTAACTAGCGAAGGGATGTAATAGGCCCTACACACTGGGCTATAATGCTCAAAAATATGAATGATCTCGTTCATTAATGAACGAGATACCGTTCATATCTCTGAGTGTGGAGGCACCAGCGATGAATGATGCGCGACCCCGCGCTCGTTCATCGCTGGTGCCCCATCGCCTGTGCATGCAGGCCAATATTGATGATCTCATCCATATTTGCCTGCACTTCTATGGAGCCGGGTGACGGGGGGTGTGAAGAAACTTCACTTCCCCCGTAACTGACCCCCTGCCGCCGGGTCGCCCGTCGGCCGTATCTGCCGTCGGGCAGCTTGGCGCCGGATCGCTCAATGTGTAGGGCCCTTTAGTGTCTCTCAACAGATAAAATTTACTCAGCAATGAGTAAACCCTCTCAGATCCAATCAGCGGCCGTTACTATGGTAAGAGACTGCAGGTTGGCTGAGAATGGCTGTCTCTCAGCCAACCAGTGACCTGTTGCCATGGTAACAGGCAGTAGTGACAGAAACCACAAGGGGGGGTATCCATCCTCCTACTGACTCTATTGTGACCAGCTCCTACAGCTAAAAATTGGCATCCACTTATATTAATTATCTCTGTTGGCAGTGGCAGAACTAAGGGGCCCGCCTCCACTGCTCACAAGAGAAACCTGCTTCTCCTCGCACACCCAACTTGCCTGACCATTTCTCCTTTTCTGCAGGTGCATGGACAAGGTTGAAGCTGGTGGAGAACCGCTGCGGTGAGTATGACCCTGTGACTACAGAGTCAGGGGCGGAGCCAGATGAGTGGTCAAGAGAGACAACAGGAAGGATGATAGCACTACAGCAGAATACTGTGTGTGCTACTGCTCTCAGTGTCCTTGTTCTGTGGAGGCTTGGGACCACAGGATAGAGGTGGGCAGAACCTAGCATCTTTATGCCTGTCTGACTGCCTCAGTAAGCATAGTGAACATGTGCATCACCATGGTAAAGACTGGATTGTATGCCTCTCCTCTTGTCACTCTCCCCCTATCACCCTTTGCCTCCAACTATATCACCCTTTGCCCCCCGTAACCATCTGCCTCCAACCAAACCACCCTATGCACCCCCTGTCACCCTCTTTCTCCAACTATATCTTCCCCTATCATCCTCTTCCTCTCCCCATTACCCTCTGCCTATCCCTGTCTCCCTCTGCAATCACCCTATGTCTCCCCGTCACTGTATGCTTCCCCATCACCAGCTTATTCTCCTCTGTCACCCACTGTCACCCTCTGCCTATCCCTGTTTCCCTCTGCATGACATTACCCTATGTCTCCCTCTATCACCTATGCCTCACCATCACCAGCTTTCTCCCCCTGTCACCCTCTGCCTCTCTCCATCACTCTCTGCCTCTTCCTGTCACCCTCTGCCTCCAGCTGTCAATCTTTGCCTCCCCCTGTGACCATCTATGTTCCTGTCACCCTTTGTCTCTCCCTGACATTCACTGTCTCTCCCTGTTACTCTCTGGCTTGCCTCTCTCTTGCAGTAATGTGATGCACTGCAGGCATATTATGTACTCTGGGTGAGGCAATGGGGGTTGGCATATTTTTGCACCTGTCACTATTTCTGCTAGTATCTGGTGGCCACGGTTTGTATACAGAGCTCCACACACAGAAACTTGTCTGACCAAGTTCTTACAACAACCAGTTTCTTTCTGCTGGACACTTAGATCTACAATTGGAACAGATAAAACACTAAGAGAGAATTCTAATGCGCACTCTAGGAGCAGCAGTCTATGGTCGTATCACTTGGTGTATCACCACACACACCAGAAAAATGGAAACTTTTACAATAAAAATTGGAAACAACCTTAAACAGCGCTCACTTAAGATATTTCACAAAACATAAATGTAACCATACATAGGAATCAATACTCATATACTGGGAAACAGTCCTTGGATGTTCCTCAATGTTCTGGCTGACAGGATATGATTGATTTCTTTTCAGTCCCCCGTGACTTGGTTTCTCGAATTAAAGGAAAAAACAGACAGAGGGGAACAAAATGGTAATAAGGTCTAAAGATGAAAATTTTTTTTCCCCCTTTCCTCCGCTCCCGTGGTAAATCAAACAGGGTAGGTCCGTCACCCTATTCTCCTTATACAGGAGATTAAATATTCTGACAGTTCTTTGAACTTTCTTCAAAAGGGTGTATCTCTCCTTTAGGGGTCCACCACAGTGAAGGATGAGCAGGTAGGTACCAGACCGTACCTTACTTACTCCAAATAAAACTGTATAAATCCTATAAAGGTATCTTTTCACCAGATTTTTTAGGGGAGATGAGATGGTATCAGGCGTACCCAACTTACTGTTTTACAGGAGTAGTCTTCCACATAAAGGTATCTTTATATCACCTCTCTTCCTTTCTGTACTCAATTTCTCCCCCTCTATCACCGGATGGTTATTCCAATCTCAATCAATGAGGATTACAAAACAGAGAGAGGGGAACAGGAATTATAGTAAGGTCTGAAGACGGGGATTCTCCTTTCCCCTTTCTTCCTCCAACCCTTAAATAAGTCAAAGAAGGGGTAGGTCCGTCACCTTATTCCTCAGGAGGATCTGTATCTCCTTTTAAAGGTCCACCACAGTGCGGGATGTATAGGTATGGTGTCAGACCGTACCTTACTTACTATGAACAAAACTGTATAAATCTTATAAAGGTATCTTTCCACCAAAATTTAAAAGGTGAACTGATATCCAGCGTACCCAACTTACTATATCTTGTGAGTCGTCTTCCACATAAAGGTATCTTTTCTAACCGTTCACTTCCTTCTACTCCTCCCCCTTCTCACTTAATGATGCTTCCAATTTTAAACGATGGGGGTGTTAAAAAAAGAGACAAAAGGAAGGAACGTCTCAATCCTCAAATAATCCCTTCATTTCTTTATTAACAAAGGCCATAATACAATATCCCTTATAAAAAAAGTGTACTCTGAAGCGTAAATTAGCACAGATGAAAAATAAGGAAAATACGTAACTTGTGGGGGGAATTGAAGTCCGGACAGTCCCCCTCAAGGTAGTAGTTCAAGGTGCCGATCCCGCATTCAGGTAATCATTAAAAACTGCCACAGCACCAGAGAAGAAATCAATCATATCCTGTCAGCCAGAACACTGAGGAACATCCAAGGACTGTTTCCCAGTATATGAGTATTGATTCCTATGTGTGGTTACATTTATGTTTTGTGAAATATCTTAAGTGAGCGCTGTTTAAGGTTGTTTCCAATTTTTATTGTAAAAACTTAGATCTACAACACTGCATGTGAGTATTGCCTTGCCGGCAAAGGCACTCACATTGTTAGTTGGGGTTCCGGAACATACTGCCGGGGTTCCGGGACATACTGTAGGTACAGAATAACATAAAGGGACTGATTGTAGTAGCTGTGGTTTGTGGGTAAGATTTTGTTCCTTCCAGTTGAATGTATTTATTATTGTGATTTTATTTTAAAATGGATTATTAAATTGTCATTCTTACCCAACTGCACTCCCAGAAAATTTCTGAACCACGAGGGGGACCTGTCAGTCAGCAGAAGCAATGTATGTACAGTGTGTACATACATTGTCTCATTGTCCAGCAAGGATTGGCGTGCAGTTCAAATAGTTATTTTACTCAAGACAGTATTTGCTAGTGATGAGCGGGTTCGGTTTCTCGGAAACCGAACCCCCCCGAACTTCATGCTTTTTACACGGGTCCGAGGCAGACTCGGATCTTCCCGCCTTGCTCGGTTAACCCGAGCGCGCCCGAACGTCATCATCCCGCTGTCGGATTCTCGCGAGGCTCGGATTCTATCGCGAGACTCGGATTCTATATAAGGAGCCGCGCGTCGCCGCCATTTTCACACGTGCATTGAGATTGATAGGGAGAGGACGTGGCTGGCGTCCTCTCCGTTTAGAGTAGACTAGAGAGTAGTAGAGACACTTGATTTACTAATTTTGGGGAGCATATTAGGAGTACTACTTGCTGATAGTGTGACCAGTGACCACCAGTTTAATTAATCCGTTCTCTGCCTGAAAAAAAACGATACACAGTGTGACACAGTCACATACCATATCTGTGCTCAGCCTCAGTGTGCCCTCAGTGTGCTGCATCATCTATGTAATACTGTATATCTGACTGTGCTGAGTGCTCACTGCTCATACAGCTTAATTGTGGGGGAGACTGGGGAGCAGTTATAGCAGGAGTACATATTTTAACAGTGCACACTTTTGCTGCCAGAGTGCCACTGCCAGTGTGACTGACCAGTGACCACTGACCACCAGTATATTGTGATTGTCTGCCTGAAAAAGTTAAACACTCGTCGTGTGGTGTTTTTATTCTATAAACGCATTCTGCTGACAGTGTCCAGCAGGTCCGTCATTATATAATATATACCTGTCCGGCTGCAGTAGTGATATATATATATTTTTTATATCATTATCATCCAGTCTATATTAGCACTGCAGCAGACGCAGTACGGTAGTCCACGGCTGTAGCTACCTCTGTGTCGGCAGTCGCTCGTCCATCCATAATTGTATACAACCTACCCGTGGTGTTTTTTTTTTTCTATCTTCTTGATACTAGTAGCTTACTTTAGGAGTCTGCAGAGCTGAGCTGACAGTGTCCAGCAGGTCCGTCATTATATAATATATACCTGTCCGGCTGCAGTAGTGATATATATATATATTTTATATCTCATTATCATCCAGTCTATATTAGCAGCAGACGCAGTACGGTAGTCCACGGCTACAAAAATAGGTTACAAAAATAGGGAAAGATCAAGATCGACTTCCACCTCATGCTGAAGCTGCTGCCACTAGTCATGGCCGAGACGATGAAATGCCAGCAACGTCGTCTGCCAAGGCCGATGCCCAATGTCATAGTACAGAGCATGTAAAATCCAAAACACCAAATATCAGTAAAAAAAGGACTCAAAAATCTAAAATAAAATTGTCGTCGGAGAAGCGTAAACTTGCCAATATGCCATTTACCACACGGAGTGGCAAGGAGCGGCTGAGGCCCTGGCCTATGTTCATGGCTAGTGGTTCAGCTTCACATGAGGATGGAAGCACTCAGCCTCTCGCTAGAAAAATGAAAAGACTCAAGCTGGCAAAAGCACAGCAAAGAACTGTGCGTTCTTCGAAATCACAAATCCACAAGGAGAGTCCAATTGTGTCGTTTGCGATGCCTGACCTTCCCAACACTGGACGTGAAGAGCATGCGCCTTCCACCATTTGCACGCCCCCTGCAAGTGCTGGAAGGAGCACCCGCAGTCCAGTTCCTGATAGTCAGATTGAAGATGTCAGTGTTGAAGTACACCAGGATGAGGAGGATATGGGTGTTGCTGGCGCTGGGGAGGAAATTGACCAGGAGGATTCTGATGGTGAGGTGGTTTGTTTAAGTCAGGCACCCGGGGAGACACCTGTTGTCCGTGGGAGGAATAGGGCCATTGACATGCCTGGTGAAAATACCAAAAAAATCAGCTCTTCGGTGTGGAAGTATTTCAACAGAAATGCGGACAACATTTGTCAAGCCGTGTGTTGCCTTTGTCAAGCTGTAGTAAGTAGGGGTAAGGACGATAACCACCTCGGAACATCCTCCCTTATACGTCACCTGCAGCGCATTCATCATAAGTCAGTGACAAGTTCAAAAACTTTGGGCGACAGCGGAAGCAGTCCACTGACCAGTAAATCCCTTCCTCTTGTAACCAAGCTCACGCAAACCACCCCACCAACTCCCTCAGTGTCAATTTCCTCCTTCCCCAGGAATGCCAATAGTCCTGCAGGCCATGTCACTGGCAATTATGACGAGTCCTCTCCTGCCTGGGATTCCTCTGATGCATCCTTGCGTGTAACGCCTACTGCTGCTGGCGCTGCTGTTGTTGCTGCTGGGAGTCGATGGTCATCCCAGAGGGGAAGTCGTACTCGTAAGACCACTTTTACTACTTCCACCAAGCAATTGACTGTCCAACAGTCCTTTGCGAGGAAGATGCAATATCACAGCAGTCATCCTGCTGCAAAGCGGATAACTGAGGCCTTGGCATCCTGGGCGGTGAGAAACGTGGTTCCGGTATCCATCATTACTGCAGAGGCAACTAGAGACTTGTTGGAGGTACTGTGTCCCCGGTACCAAATACCATCTAGGTTCCATTTCTCTAGGCAGGCGATACCGAAAATGTACACAGACCTCAGAAAAAGACTCACCAGTGTCCTAAAAAATGCAGTTGTACCCAATGTCCACTTAACCACGGACATGTGGACAAGTGGAGCAGGGCAGGCTCAGGACTATATGACTGTGACAGCCCACTGGTAGATGTATGGACTCCCGCCGCAAGAACAGCAGCGGCGGCACCAGTAGCAGCATCTCGCAAACGCCAACTCTTTCCTAGGCAGGCTACGCTTTGTATCACCGCTTTCCAGAATACGCACACAGCTAAAAACCTCTTACGGCAACTGAGGAAGATCATCGCAGAATGGCTTACCCCAATTGGACTCTCCTGTGGATTTGTGGCATCGGACAACGCCAGCAATATTGTGTGTGCATTAAATCTGGGCAAATTCCAGCACGTCCCATGTTTTGCACATACCTTGAATTTGGTGGTGCAGAATTATTTAAAAAACGACAGGGGCGTGCAAGAGATGCTGTCGGTGGCCAGAAGAATTGCGGGACACTTTCGGCGTACAGGCACCACGTACAGAAGACTGGAGCACCACCAAAAACGCCTGAACCTGCCCTGCCATCATCTGAAGCAAGAAGTGGTAGCGAGGTGGAATTCAACCCTCTATATGCTTCAGAGGTTGGAGGAGCAGCAAAAGGCCATTCAAGCCTATACAACTGAGCACGATATAGGAGGTGGAATGCACCTGTCTCAAGCGCAGTGGAGAATGATTTCAACGTTGTGCAAGGTTCTGCAACCTTTTGAACTTGCCACACGTGAAGTCAGTTCAGACACTGCCAGCCTGAGTCAGGTCATTCCCCTCATCAGGCTTTTGCAGAAGAAGCTGGAGACATTGAAGGAGGAGCTAACACAGAGCGATTCCGCTAGGCATGTGGGACTTGTGGATGGAGCCCTTAATTCGCTTAACAAGGATTCACGGGTGGTCAATCTGTTGAAATCAGAGCACTACATTTTGGCCACCGTGCTCGATCCTAGATTTAAAACCTACCTTGGATCTCTCTTTCCGGCAGACACAAGTCTGCTGGGGTTCAAAGAACTGCTGGTGACAAAATTGTCAAGTCAAGCGGAACGCGACCTGTCAACATCTCCTCCTTCACATTCTCCTGCAACTGCGGGTGCGAGGAAAAGGCTCAGAATTCCGAGCCCACCCGCTGGCGGTGATGCAGGGCAGTCTGGAGCGACTGCTGATGCTGACATCTGGTCCGGACTGAAGGACCTGACAACGATTACGGACATGTCGTCTACTGTCACTGCATATGATTCTCTCCCCATTGAAAGAATGGTGGAGGATTATATGAGTGACCGCATCCAAGTAGGCACGTCAGACAGTCCGTACTTATACTGGCAGGAAAAAGAGGCAATTTGGAGGCCCTTGCACAAACTGGCTTTATTCTACCTAAGTTGCCCTCCCACAAGTGTGTACTCCGAAAGAGTGTTTAGTGCCGCCGCTCACCTTGTCAGCAATCGGCATACGAGGTTACATCCAGAAAATGTGGAGAAGATGATGTTCATTAAAATGAATTATAATCAATTCCTCCGTGGAGACATTCACCAGCAGCAATTGCCTCCACAAAGTACACAGGGAGCTGAGATGGTGGATTCCAGTGGGGACGAATTGATAATCTGTGAGGAGGGGGATGTACACGGTGATATATCGGAGGATGATGATGAGGTGGACATCTTGCCTCTGTAGAGCCAGTTTGTGCAAGGAGAGATTAATTGCTTCTTTTTTGGTGGGGGTCCAAACCAACCCGTCATTTCAGTCACAGTCGTGTGGCAGACCCTGTCACTGAAATGATGGGTTGGTTAAAGCGTGCATGTCCTGTTTATACAACATAAGGGTGGGTGGGAGGGCCCAAGGACAATTCCATCTTGCACCTCTTTTTTCTTTCATTTTTCTTTGCGTCATGTGCTGTTTGGGGGGTGTTTTTTGGAAGGGCCATCCTGCGTGACACTGCAGTGCCACTCCTAGATGGGCCAGGTGTTTGTGTCGGCCACTAGGGTTGCTTAGCTTACTCACACAGCTACCTCATTGCGCCTCTTTTTTTCTTTGCGTCATGTGCTGTTTGGGGAGTGTTTTTTGGAAGGGCCATCCTGCGTGACACTGCAGTGCCACTCCTAGATGGGCCAGGTGTTTGTGTCGGCCACTAGGGTCGCTTAGCTTACTCACACAGCTACCTCATTGCGCCTCTTTTTTTCTTTGCGTCATGTGCTGTTTGGGGAGTGTTTTTTGGAAGGGCCATCCTGCGTGACACTGCAGTGCCCCTCCTAGATGGGCCAGGTGTTTGTGTCGGCCACTAGGGTCGCTTAGCTTACTCACACAACTACCTCATTGCGCCTCTTTTTTTCTTTGCGTCATGTGCTGTTTGGGGAGTGTTTTTTGGAAGGGCCATCCTGCGTGACACTGCAGTGCCACTCCGAGATGGGCCAGGTGTTTGTGTCGGCCACTTGGGTCGCTTAGCTTAGCCATCCAGCGACCTCGGTGCAAATTTTAGGACTAAAAATAATATTGTGAGGTGTGAGGTGTTCAGAATAGACTGAAAATGAGTGGAAATTATGGTTATTGAGGTTAATAATACTTTGGGATCAAAATGACCCCCAAATTCTATGATTTAAGCTGTTTTTTAGGGTTTTTTGAAAAAAACACCCGAATCCAAAACACATCCGAATCCGACAAAAAAAATTCGGTGAGGTTTTGCCAAAACGCGTTCGAACCCAAAACACGGCCGCGGAACCGAACCCAAAACCAAAACACAAAACCCGAAAAATTTACGGTGCTCATCACTATTTGCCTTCATTAAACTGCCGTCCTGTCTGCCACTGCTGTGCTGCAATGTTTCATAGATGTGATATATTCTTTTAAACTGCCATGTCTTTGTGCCACTGCTCTGTTGCTATGTTTAGCCAGTGAGCCTTTGGCCTATATTGGTGAACAATATTGTAATTTGTAAGGTGATCAAAATTAATTGGAAATGACTGGAAATTAAAGTTATTGGGGTTAATAATACTGTATGAACAAAAATAGGCCCAAATTAAATGATTTTAGTTAATTTAACAATTTGTTTTCAAAACAGATCACAAATCAAAAATAAAACACGTGAGGGTGATTTTACAAAACCAGAACTAAAACCAAAACTAAAATTAATCCAGATCCAAAACCAGTGCATGTCTCTAATTTTAATACAAACAAGAGGTTCTGCCATGACAAAGTAAATGCATATAAATGGATTCCTACACTAACGGTTCACATGCAAAATACCACTTTTTAAATATCCATCTACAGTATGGACCTACAGTAATTCAAATGTGGTTAGAGTTGCTACTTTTACTGACACACCATAGGGAGACTTGTGACATCCAAGCCTCCCGTCGCAGAGGCCAGGAACTCTCTGTGCAACCATGGATCCCTGGCCTCTTCCCTCCCCCCAAAAATGGTGACCACACACCTCTGTTTTGATAAACAGAGGCAATCGTTGCCCCCCCCTGCCCCCAAATGGCATCAGGCTGTCAATCACTGACAGTCTGATGCTGGGCTGCTTCCGATGTTGTAGGACAATCATTGGTTGCTCATTCCAAACACCTTTATGCGCTCACCCAGTCACAGTAGATGCACTTATACAATTTGGACACAATGCCCAAACTGATTTTTTGAATAACACTATTGGCTTATAAAACCCAACTAGCTCTAACTTCATAAAGTTGCAGCAATGATATAATGTTATGTACCTTTGTTCAGTTTCGATGTGAAAGTTTCATGTTTTCCCAACATACTGTCTTCCTACTGTAATAGATCTTGAAGCATTTTTTGAGGAACTTGTTTTCTCATAAAAAGACGAGACATGAATTGTTATCTTGTTGAATGCAATTTTTTTTTAAACAAAAACCTCCTTAACCATTCAAAGGGAATCTTTTTTTTGCAAGAGTCCAAATATAAACTGCAGATAAGTAATACAAATATCCAACTGAGACTTTTCACTGTAATATAGCCACAGCACCAATGATTTAAGCAATATCGAGGGTGGTCAGTTGACAATTAGCCAAACAGAAATGTCTAGCTAGTGTGTCACGCCCTGGAGTCTGAGATTTTTACCTCTGCGGTGTCTGACCCGGCTGGCGCTGAGGTCTGCACATACTGTTGCTGCATATCTCTCCCCACACTGTCCTGTCACTCCATCTCTCTGCCGGATTTCCCTCCAGATTCAGTGTAAGGATGCAGCCATGTTGGATGCAATCACTTGATCCCACTGCTCCCGGTCAGCTGACCGCAACATCCAATGATAGGACAGTAGTTCCTATAAAGGGAGCTTCCTGGATACTCTCAAGCGGCCAGTGCAACGTGGCTTCTAATGAAGTCACACCTCTGTACTGTGCTCCCTGATACTTTGCATTAATTCGGTTCCTATCCATTTGTATCCAGTTCCAGTTTGGTTGTCTCATAGATTCTGCTCTAGTACCTCTCTGGTTCCAGTCCAGTCACTATCCAGTTCCAGTCTGGTTACCTATCCGGTTCCAGCCTGGTTACCTATCTGGTTCCAGTCCAGTCACTTAACTGGTCACAGTCCATTTGACTCTGACTCCGGTTGCCAAGCCAGTTCCAGTTCCTGTTGCCTCTGTCTCCAGTCCAGATGCAAGCCGATTCCAGTTCCAGTTTTCTCCGACGCCAGTCCGGTTGCCAAGCCAGTTCTATTACAGTTTCTTCAAATTTTGTTCCAGTACAATAATGTTATTTTCTCATTACTACTCCTGATCACTCCTTCGTGCTATCTTCCACTAGAACACCTACTATTGCTGAGACTTCCAGGAACCCTGTGGTCCTAGCTCCTCTTCCCAGTCATCACTGCTCCATCAGCAAGTGTTGGATCAAACCACCCAGCTTCCGCCATACCTCTACCAAGCTTACTCCAGCCACTCACACCTAACCCAGCAAGGCCCGATCCTCAGGTGTGATATAGTGCATTTAATGGTAATTATCATCTTTACATGTCTCTGCACCAAACCTCCTGCACCTGCAAGAGACACGCCTCCTGAAGTATATCTGCAGCCCTGTCTTCTTCATTTGGCTTATGCTCATATCCATGTACATTTTCTTCCCATAATTGTACATGGGATAATAAATCACCTAAGCTAGAAGTGGATAAAAGATGCACCCTTCTATTATATAGAAATGCACACAGCTCACAATAATACAGTGGTAAAAATACAACAATGCACCTGTGTCCTTTTAAGTCATTCTCGTTCTCACTTGACAAGGAGTGCCCATGGGCTTTCTATTGGTCGCACCCCATTTCCAGCTATGTGGAGTGTGGCCCTAGCTTTTCTACTTCAACAAAAGACATACATTCACACAATAGTAACAGTTTGTTCATCCCCATATTTAAGATTTGTAGAATAGGCATAAAATGCACAAATCCATCGATAACACAATATAAGTAATATTAAATACAGTTTGGATGAGAAGAGGTGTCCAGCAGGCTAATCTCTATTTTCAAGGTTCTCGCTCACTCATCTCATCACATGCACATCCTTTCTCTGCGTCATTCCCCCTCTACAAATGTAAGGCATCGCAAGTGTAAGATATACCAATATTTGGATATGGACGTAGGGGTACATTTTTACAGTACATGTGCACAGTAACAAAATACATATCTTATAGAAATACATACAGTAGGTCCAGCTATACATGAGCCTGAATGTGTAAGTAATATTCTTCTATTAGCAATGGCAGTCTTTTGTGGCAATAGTTGTTTGTCAAACATTTATGGTGGAATTTAAATGTTTTGGGGTTCACGTTAGTAATGGGTGGCGAACTGGTGGTATTTCACTGTTTTCCCAATCAGCATGAGTGCCATGGGAGCCCATTATTTCTCCTCGCACCCTCCTGAGGTGGTGAGCAGAAATATGCCCATAGTCGGGCTTTTGGGTGCCCAAACGCAATGCACACAGCCATTTGAATATGTGGCAATTCATATCACCTCTAGGGCCTGTCCATTCTAAGACCCAGTATACTGTACTTTCCATCATGACAATGGTATTTTTGCTTGTCTATGACAGGTCCAGTTGTAGCATGCCATGTCAGCTAGCATTTGATTGCTGTTACAGGTGTCTCTTTGTGGAGGTGAAGAGGAGATCTGGGTCTCAATTAAGTTAAAAGACATGCTCATATTGTTCAACATTTCATTATGAAAAAAAATAACAAAATTAGAGGAAGCAATAAAAAGCCCCCAAACCATAAAGTATGCTCTAGTTGGGCTGAGGAGGTGAAAATTCCTTCTTGACTCAATGTATGTTGCTACTAGGTGTTCTTATTAATATCAGTTGCCTTGGGCGTCACTGTATATAGTGGTAAGAAAATCCTATATCTCAATGTAAAATTGAGATAATCCTTGCCCCTGATCCACACAAATGCCACAACAATCCGCACAAACCATGCACTTATCCAGGCAAAATTTGGTAGAAAATCTGCCCCTTTTAAATTCTGTCCTGTCCAACCAAAATTGGGAAATTGAGAGGAATGAAAAGATGATCTATGAATGCTGACAAAGTGGTCTGGACTCCAAACGTTATGTTTGATGGATACTAAAACATACCACCCAAAACACATCACATGCACTATGAAGCAAGGCGTTGCTTCATAGTGGGTTGTGGGGGTATCTTGCTTCAGTATGTACAGGACAATTGGCCAGTATTGAAGGGTAGATAGATGCTGCAAAGTACACCCAAATTCTTGAGGAAAACCTATCGCCATCTGCTAGAAATCGGATGATGGGCAGATGGTTCACCTTCCAGCACAATGACCCTACATATAACACTAAGAAAACAATGCAGTTGCTAAGGATAGGAAGGTCCTTAAAAGACCAAGTCAGAGCCCTGATCTAAGTTTGATAGAAAATCTATTAATGGACATGAAAAGAGCAGTCCATCGTCACTGACTAAACTTGAATAATTCTGCACAGAAGATTAGCCAAATATTCCCCAGTATAGGTTCTTAAAGCTGGTAGAGACATTTACAAACACATTGATGGCTGTAACGGCAGAAACAGGTGGCTCTACCAAGTATTAAATCAGGGGACTGACCACTTTTTCAACAATGTTATTCTAGTTTTCCATTTTTTATTAAGTTTTAGAACTGTTGCCTTTTTTTAATTAGTTGAATGTTGTGAGGTGAAATAAGTAAATAAAGCTTTAATAAATGTATTTTTTCATGGTAATGCGACATAAGGTAAAGGTTTTGACTAGAGATGAGCGCCTGAAATTTTTCGGGTTTTGTGTTTTGGTTTTGGGTTCGGTTCCGCGGCCGTGTTTTGGGTTCGAACGCGTTTTGGCAAAACCTCACCGAATTTTTTTTTGTCGGATTCGGGTGTGTTTTGGATTCGGGTGTTTTTTTCAAAAAACACTAAAAAACAGCTTAAATCATAGAATTTGGGGGTCATTTTGATCCCAAAGTATTATTAACCTCAAAAACCATAATTTACACTCATTTTCAGTCTATTCTGAATACCTCACACCTCACAATATTATTTTTAGTCCTAAAATTTGCACCGAGGTCGCTGTGTGAGTAAGATAAGCGACCCTAGTGGCCGACACAAACACCGGGCCCATCTAGGAGTGGCACTGCAGTGTCACGCAGGATGTCCCTTCCAAAAAACCCTCCCCAAACAGCACATGACGCAAAGAAAAAAAGAGGCGCAATGAGGTAGCTGTGTGAGTAAGATTAGCGACCCTAGTGGCCGACACAAACACCGGGCCCATCTAGGAGTGGCACTGCAGTGTCACGCAGGATGGCCCTTCCAAAAAACCCTCCCCAAACAGCACATGACGCAAAGAAAAAAAGAGGCGCAATGAGGTAGCTGTGTGAGTAAGATTAGCGACCCTAGTGGCCGACACAAACACCGGGCCCATCTAGGAGTGGCACTGCAGTGTCACGCAGGATGTCCCTTCCAAAAAACCCTCCCCAATCAGCACATGATGCAAAGAAAAAGAAAAGAAAAAAGAGGTGCAAGATGGAATTGTCCTTGGGCCCTCCCACCCACCCTTATGTTGTATAAACAAAACAGGACATGCACACTTTAACCAACCCATCATTTCAGTGACAGGGTCTGCCACACGACTGTGACTGATATGACGGGTTGGTTTGGACCCCCCCAAAAAAGAAGCAATTAATCTCTCCTTGCACAAACTGGCTCTACAGAGGCAAGATGTCCACCTCATCTTCACCCTCCGATATATCACCGTGTACATCCCCCTCCTCACAGATTATCAATTCGTCCCCACTGGAATCCACCATCTCAGCTCCCTGTGTACTTTGTGGAGGCAATTGCTGCTGGTCAATGTCTCCGCGGAGGAATTGATTATAATTCATTTTAATGAACATCATCTTCTCCACATTTTCTGGATGTAACCTCGTACGCCGATTGCTGACAAGGTGAGCGGCGGCACTAAACACTCTTTCGGAGTACACACTTGTGGGAGGGCAACTTAGGTAGAATAAAGCCAGTTTGTGCAAGGGCCTCCAAATTGCCTCTTTTTCCTGCCAGTATAAGTACAGTCCGTGTGACGTGCCTACTTGGATGCGGTCACTCATATAATCCTCCACCATTCTATCAATGTTGAGAGAATCATATGCAGTGACAGTAGACGACATGTCCGTAATCGTTGTCAGGTCCTTCAGTCCGGACCAGATGTCAGCATCAGCAGTCGCTCCAGACTGCCCTGCATCACCGCCAGCGGGTGGGCTCGGAATTCTGAGCCTTTTCCTCGCACCCCCAGTTGCGGGAGAATGTGAAGGAGGAGATGTTGACAGGTCGCGTTCCGCTTGACTTGACAATTTTGTCACCAGCAGGTCTTTCAACCCCAGCAGACTTGTGTCTGCCGGAAAGAGAGATCCAAGGTAGGCTTTAAATCTAGGATCGAGCACGGTGGCCAAAATGTAGTGCTCTGATTTCAACAGATTGACCACCCGTGAATCCTTGTTAAGCGAATTAAGGGCTGCATCCACAAGTCCCACATGCCTAGCGGAATCGCTCCCTTTTAGCTCCTTCTTCAATGCCTCCAGCTTCTTCTGCAAAAGCCTGATGAGGGGAATGACCTGACTCAGGCTGGCAGTGTCTGAACTGACTTCACGTGTGGCAAGTTCAAAGGGCATCAGAACCTTGCACAACGTTGAAATCATTCTCCACTGCACTTGAGACAGGTGCATTCCACCTCCTATATCGTGCTCAATTGTATAGGCTTGAATGGCCTTTTGCTGCTCCTCCAACCTCTGAAGCATATAGAGGGTTGAATTCCACCTCGTTACCACTTCTTGCTTCAGATGATGGCAGGGCAGGTTCAGTAGTTTTTGGTGGTGCTCCAGTCTTCTGTACGTGGTGCCTGTACGCCGAAAGTGTCCCGCAATTTTTCTGGCCACCGACAGCATCTCTTGCACGCCCCTGTCGTTTTTTAAAAAATTCTGCACCACCAAATTCAAGGTATGTGCAAAACATGGGACGTGCTGGAATTTGCCCATATTTAATGCACACACAATATTGCTGGCGTTGTCCGATGCCACAAATCCACAGGAGAGTCCAATTGGGGTAAGCCATTCCGCGATGATCTTCCTCAGTTGCCGTAAGAGGTTTTCAGCTGTGTGCGTATTCTGGAAAGCGGTGATACAAAGCGTAGCCTGCCTAGGAAAGAGTTGGCGTTTGCGAGATGCTGCTACTGGTGCCGCCGCTGCTGTTCTTGCGGCGGGAGTCCATACATCTACCCAGTGGGCTGTCACAGTCATATAGTCCTGACCCTGCCCTGCTCCACTTGTCCACATGTCCGTGGTTAAGTGGACATTGGGTACAACTGCATTTTTTAGGACACTGGTGAGTCTTTTTCTGACGTCCGTGTACATTCTCGGTATCGCCTGCCTAGAGAAGTGGAACCTAGATGGTATTTGGTAACGGGGGCACACTGCCTCAATAAATTGTCTAGTTCCCTGTGAACTAACGGCGGATACCGGACGCACGTCTAACACCAACATAGTTGTCAAGGCCTCAGTTATCCGCTTTGCAGTAGGATGACTGCTGTGATATTTCATCTTCCTCGCAAAGGACTGTTGAACAGTCAATTGCTTACTGGAAGTAGTACAAGTGGGCTTACGACTTCCCCTCTGGGATGACCATCGACTCCCAGCGGCAACAACAGCAGCGCCAGCAGCAGTAGGCGTTACACGCAAGGATGCATCGGAGGAATCCCAGGCAGGAGAGGACTCGTCAGAATTGCCAGTGACATGGCCTGCAGGACTATTGGCATTCCTGGGGAAGGAGGAAATTGACACTGAGGGAGTTGGTGGGGTGGTTTGCGTGAGCTTGGTTACAAGAGGAAGGGATTTACTGGTCAGTGGACTGCTTCCGCTGTCACCCAAAGTTTTTAAACTTGTCACTGACTTATTATGAATGCGCTGCAGGTGACGTATAAGGGAGGATGTTCCGAGGTGGTTAACGTCCTTACCCCTACTTATTACAGCTTGACAAAGGGAACACACGGCTTGACACCTGTTGTCCGCATTTCTGGTGAAATACCTCCACACCGAAGAGCTGATTTTTTTGGTATTTTCACCTGGCATGTCAACGGCCATATTCCTCCCACGGACAACAGGTGTCTCCCCGGGTGCCTGACTTAAACAAACCACCTCACCATCAGAATCCTCCTGGTCAATTTCCTCCCCAGCGCCAGCAACACCCATATCCTCCTCATCCTGGTGTACTTCAACACTGACATCTTCAATCTGACTATCAGGAACTGGACTGCGGGTGCTCCTTCCAGCACTTGCAGGGGGCGTGCAAATGGTGGAAGGCGCATGCTCTTCACGTCCAGTGTTGGGAAGGTCAGGCATCGCAACCGACACAATTGGACTCTCCTTGTGGATTTGGGATTTCGAAGAATGCACAGTTCTTTGCTGTGCTGCTTTTGCCAGCTTGAGTCTTTTCATTTTTCTAGCGAGAGGCTGAGTGCTTCCATCCTCATGTGAAGCTGAACCACTAGCCATGAACATAGGCCAGGGCCTCAGCCGTTCCTTGCCACTCCGTGTGGTAAATGGCATATTGGCAAGTTTACGCTTCTCCTCCGACATTTTTATTTTAGGTTTTGGAGTCCTTTTTTTTCTGATATTTGGTGTTTTGGATTTGACATGCTCTGTACTATGACATTGGGCATCGGCCTTGGCAGACGACGTTGCTGGCATTTCATCGTCTCGGCCATGACTAGTGGCAGCAGCTTCAGCACGAGGTGGAAGTGGATCTTGATCTTTCCCTAATTTTGGAACCTCAACATTTTTGTTCTCCATATTTTAATAGGCACAACTAAAAGGCACCTCAGGTAAACAATGGAGATGGATACTAGTATACAATTATGGACTGCCTGCCGACTGCAGACACAGAGGTAGCCACAGCCGTGAACTACCGTACTGTACTGTGTCTGCAGCTAATATAGACTGGTTGATAAAGAGAAGATGTCTATGTAACTATGTATGTATAAAGAAGAATGAAAAAAATCCACGGTTAGGTGGTATTACAATTATGGACGGACTGCCTGCCGAGTGCAGAGACACAGAGGTAGCCACAGCCGTGAACTACCGTACTGTGTCTGCTGCGACTGGATGATAAATGATATAAAAAATATATATATATCACTACTGCAGCCGGACAGGTATATATTATATATTATATAATGACGGACCTGCTGGACACTGTCTGTCAGCAGAATGAGTTTTATTTTTATAGAATAAAAAAAAAAAAAACACACAAGTGAAGTCACACGACGAGTGTTTAACTTTTTCAGGCAATCACAATATAAGTATACTACTAACTATACTGGTGGTCAGTGTGGTCAGGTCACTGGTCAGTCACACTGGCAGTGGCACTCCTGCAGCAAAAGTGTGCACTGTTTAATTTTAATATAATATGTACTCCTGGCTCCTGCTATAACCTATAACTGGCACTGCAGTAGTGCTCCCCAGTCTCCCCCACAATTATAAGCTGTGTGAGCTGAGCAGTCAGACAGATATATAATATATATAGATGATGCAGCACACTGGCCTGAGCCTGAGCAGTGCACACAGATATGGTATGTGACTGACTGAGTCACTGTGTGTATCGCTTTTTTCAGGCAGAGAACGGATATATTAAATAAACTGCACTGTGTGTCTGGTGGTCACTCACTATATAATATATTATGTACTCCTGGCTCCTGCTATAACCTATAACTGGCACTGCAGTAGTGCTCCCCAGTCTCCCCCACAATTATAAGCTGTGTGAGCTGAGCAGTCAGACAGATATATAATATATATAGATGATGCAGCACACTGGCCTGAGCCTGAGCAGTGCACACAGATATGGTATGTGACTGACTGAGTCACTGTGTGTATCGCTTTTTTCAGGCAGAGAACGGATATATTAAATAAACTGCACTGTGTGTCTGGTGGTCACTCACTATATAATATATTATGTACTCCTGGCTCCTGCTATAACCTATAACTGGCACTGCAGTAGTGCTCCCCAGTCTCCCCCACAATTATAAGCTGTGTGAGCTGAGCAGTCAGACAGATATATATAATATTATATATAGATAATAGATGATGCAGCACACTGGCCTGAGCCTGAGCAGTGCACACAGATATGGTATGTGACTGACTGAGTCACTGTGTGTATCGCTTTTTTCAGGCAGAGAACGGATATATTAAATAAACTGCACTGTGTGTCTGGTGGTCACTCACTATATAATATATTATGTACTCCTGGCTCCTGCTATAACCTATAACTGGCACTGCAGTAGTGCTCCCCAGTCTCCCCCACAATTATAAGCTGTGTGAGCTGAGCAGTCAGACAGATATATAATATATATAGATGATGCAGCACACTGGCCTGAGCCTGAGCAGTGCACACAGATATGGTATGTGACTGACTGAGTCACTGTGTGTATCGCTTTTTTCAGGCAGAGAACGGATATATTAAATAAACTGCACTGTGTGTCTGGTGGTCACTCACTATATAATATATTATGTACTCCTGGCTCCTGCTATAACCTATAACTGGCACTGCAGTAGTGCTCCCCAGTCTCCCCCACAATTATAAGCTGTGTGAGCTGAGCAGTCAGACAGATATATATAATATTATATATAGATAATAGATGATGCAGCACACTGGCCTGAGCCTGAGCAGTGCACACAGATATCGTATGTGACTGACTGAGTCACTGTGTGTATCGCTTTTTTCAGGCAGAGAACGGATATATTAAATAAACTGCACTGTGTGTCTGGTGGTCACTCACTATATAATATATTATGTACTCCTGGCTCCTGCTATAACCTATAACTGGCACTGCAGTAGTGCTCCCCAGTCTCCCCCACAATTATAAGCTGTGTGAGCTGAGCAGTCAGACAGATATATATAATATTATATATAGATAATAGATGATGCAGCACACTGGCCTGAGCCTGAGCAGTGCACACAGATATGGTATGTGACTGAGTCACTGTGTGCTGTGTATCGCTTTTTTCAGGCAGAGAACGGATTATAAAGTAAACTGCACTGTCCTCACTAGTAAACTCTCTCCACTCAGTCTCTACACTTCTACAGTAACAGTACTCCTCCTAGTCAGCTCCAGTAAATCTCTCTCAGTCTCTTATAATCTAAATGGAGAGGACGCCAGCCACGTCCTCTCCCTATCAATCTCAATGCACGTGTGAAAATGGCGGCGACGCGCGGCTCCTTATATAGAATCCGAGTCTCGCGATAGAATCCGAGCCTCGCGAGAATCCGACAGCGTCATGATGACGTTCGGGCGCGCTCGGGTTAACCGAGCAAGGCGGGAAGATCCGAGTCGCTCGGACCCGTGAAAAAAAACATGAAGTTCTGGCGGGTTCGGATTCAGAGAAACCGAACCCGCTCATCTCTAGTTTTGACATGATATTATGATTTTCTAAAGACACTGTGAGCAAAATTACAGTAATAGGGTGTGAGAAACCAGAGATGTAGGAGTTAGTGTGAGAATCAGTGGAGGCTCCAGAAGTGGGGCTACAGCACAGTCTAAAACTCAAATAGGGGAGCACCCCAACTTCCAATCCAAATGCTGCCAAACATTGCTGGCTGGGACTCACTGGCAGTTGGTGTGGCTCCCCTATTTTAATTTTGGACTGTTCTGCAGCCCCATCTCTGGAGCCACCACTGGCGAGAATGCCCGTATTTTTTAAAGCAGCAATAAAAAAACACCTGGTTTTGCCTTGTAAATGATTGTCGTATTAAAAATGGGTGTGGTATGGAAGGTAGATAGTAACTAGGTCGACAGTGTCTAGGTCGACCACTATTGGTTGACAGTAACTAGGTCGACAGGGTCTTTAGGTCGACATGGTCTAGGTCAAAAGGTCAAAAGGTCGACATGAGTTTTTTATGTTTTTTGGGTGTCGTTTTCTTCGTAGAGTGACCAGGAACCCCAATTAGTGCACCATGTCCCCTCGCATGGCTCGCTTCACCCGCCATGCTTCACCAGATTACCATTCCAGTCGTAGTCCACGTGTATCGTTAAGTATGAAAAGATTCAAAAAAAGAAAAAAATTGTGAAAAACTCATGTTGACCTTTTGACCTGTCGACCTATAACATATCGACATAGAGACCCTGCCGACCTAGAAGCCATGTCGACCTAGTTACTGTCGACCAATAGTGGTCGACCTATATAGTGTCGACCTAGTTACTGTCAACCTAGAGACCGGATCCCATTAAAAATACGGACATTCTTTCACAAACTCCCGCACCTTCGGCTTTCCCCACCCTATTACAATTTACTCTGTATGTGCCAATATTAATGAAAACATCTGCTCTCACGTACGGTAAGAGTGTGGCACAGTGTACATACCCAGAGCCGGCCTTAGGCATAGGCAAACTATGCTTAGGGGCACCAGCAGCTTCTGCTGATTTTAAATGATATGCAGCATGCCTATATTCTGTGTGTGACTGCGGCTGTATCTGCATACAAAAAATGCTACGTTGCAGTGTATTCCTGGAAATCACTGTAATGTAGCATTTTGTATGCAGATACGGCTACAGTCGCACACAGAATATAGGCATGCCGCAAATCATTTTAATCAGCAGAAGCTGCTTGTGCATCCTAGCCACATAGTAATGCAAATAATATGATGCATTTTTATAAACAAAAGGCACCCGACGTTAGCACAGCTGCCAGCTGACTCATGCCAGGCATCTCCTGCAGAACTAGCAGCGGAGTTAGGGGGCACCAGCCAAAATCTTGCCTAGGGCATCATATTGGTTAGGGCCGGCTCTGTACATACCGTATTAGCATTACATTTGCAGTCCATTTGCATACAGAATGTGGCTGCATTTGGACCTGTATTCGTTGTGGTTTACTGCGCACTGAGACCTATTGTGCGGACAAGCTGCTGCACTTTCAGGTGACCAACCAGAAAAGTTACTTTGCAATAGAGGGATAGTGCTGCGCTCAGTCCTAATTACTGTCAGAATAGTGTGTTAGATCAATTGTTGTTATGTGGACCCCTCCACACATGCATACAGTGGATAAACGTTTCTTGTAGTCATGAAAGAATAAATATCTATAAACCGTATATCTAAATGATAAGATATGAATGTATAGATGTTAACATATATTTATTTAATTATGAATAGCTTTAGTGTGCCAGATGGTACAGCAGCATAAAGTCTTTCTCAGTAACTTGTAGCTCAATAAAGGATGCGGCGTCCCGCCCCTCTGTTGATTTGTGTCCTTTTTATAGTGCACTTACTAATAATGTAGCTTAAATTGAACAAAACACTGATCGTGTTTTATGGTGATAAATAATGTCCTTTCTCTTTCTTCACAGTGTCTAGAGCATTCAGCTTTTTGGCATTAGATTAGATAAGGAGGGCTCTGGACAGGTCCTTGTCCCCGGCCCCAGGAACCCGCGGTGCGTCCTGGTGCAGACGCCCTTGGGAACCCGTGAGCCGGAGTATCGGTCCCGTCTTGGGTTGCGGGGAAATCCCGGATAGTGCTCTGCAGAGCTAACCTATCGGATATCCCCCCACCGCGCACGGAGCCTCACCTCTTACCTTCTCCCGCTGTCCGCCGCGCTCTGTCACCGACTTCTCCGTCACTCGTCTTCTGTTGCTAGGTGATCTCCTCTGCTTCCGGGTTTCCCGATCACGTGATCGGGACTTGTCTGTGAATCGGACGCTGGCTCTGGTCCTTTTGTTAAGTAGGGGGAATTCCAGTGTGTGGATAATCGTAGCTCCAACGCGTTTCAGCCTCTAAAGGGCCTTCCTCTGGGAGAAATGGACCTGTATGTGACTCAGAATCATGAATATTATAGGCAAGTGCAGTTTTTAGGTTACCTTTACATTCTGTATCCTATTTTGCACAGTACTGTAAACACAGTAAAATTCATCTTTATGTTAGAGACGTATGTACTCAACAGCTGGTGATCCACTTATGACAATCATGCTGATACTTCCTGTTCATCAGGTATATTATCCCCCAGTGGGCTTTAAAGAACAAACTTAGCAAGAGAGAAATCTATGGCTCTCTCAGGGAGCAAGAGCCATATTACAGGTAGAAGGAGCACTAAGCCCTCCATGGCAGTATGACGAATACACAACAGAAAAGTTATGATCTTAATTCTATTCACTCTTCAAGGTTAATAAAATCTTCCAGAGTTATTTCCACCTCTGGCAGTCCTTCCAAGTGCTGGATTTATAGGTGAACATACGTGCATTGGGATTTTTGCCTTCAGCCACGCTGGAAGCTAAGTGTAACTTTTTCCTAATGAATTTAACGGACTGCCTTGAATAGGGTGGTCATAATAATGTCTCTTTTTTTCCCCCATACCGGCTACAATTCTGTTCTACACTAGACGTTTACTGCTGTACTATGAATATAGCCTAGGGAATATTTCACAATACAAGTTCATTATTACACTCATAACCTATTTAGTTTTAGTTTAATAAGGACATTTTTTCACAGTATTTACTACTGAATGCATTAATGTATTGTTAACATATGCTGTCTCTGACATATGTGAGAGCAGTTTTCAAGTGGGCCATTTCATAGGCTTATGAGGTTCCTGGTGTCTTGTGAAAGTTGGAAGAATCACTGACCAGACCCCTAAACCCACACACATATTCTCAACATATTACAGAACTTAGATGTTACATTAAAGTTCTATGTCTTACATAAAATTGTCACGGAATGCATTAATTTTTAAAATAATTATTTCCAATTATGGAGGAATATAACGAGGATTGGAGCTGTGGCCTACAATAATGATGGTGTTGGCAACATAAAGAAAAGAAAAATATAAATGTGAGCTTACAGACAGCTTTGTTAATACCAATTGCTTTCCCTATTTTGATGCATTAGTAAGTTGCTGCTACTTTTCATAAGGATTCTCTCTTGTACTGATGTCTGATTAGAGGCTTATGAATGCCTGCGACAATTCCTCCCCAAACTTCTGCCATACTTTCATTAATATCTTTGGTGATATGGCAAATATGTAGACATAGCAGAGGCTCTTGTACTGTGCCAAAGCCTTTTCTATCATCCACAGTATATCGGCACCATGTCTATGAAGGTATCACCATACAGATGTTGCTGGTCACAGATTACAGAGGGGGGACCAGTGCTTTTCTTAGTACTGGTATACGGGCTACAGTTCACTTTGGGAGTTTAGTTGGAGCAAAAAAGAGGGACAGTAATCACTTCAGAAGACATTCCATCCATATTACAGCTAAACTTCCACCACCACACATTACAAGATAATTACCCGATGCAGGACGATTCAGCCAGGCAGAGGGGAGGCAGGGTTTTCAGAAGGGAAAGATTCCTGGCTTTGTAAAGTGGTAAAAAGGGACACAATAACATGATTCAGAGTGAATTGTGCCTTCAAGCTACCCAGACTACCCAGGTCATTTGTGAAGTGGACAGCACTGTGTGGCAGTGAGCAGTGTCCAGAAGACTTGCCTACTCTTACCAGAGTCCGGGAAAGTCACGCGAGATTTCGTAGTCTCCCGGACATTGTGGTAGAGTAGGTACAGTAAGCATACATTACAGAGTGATCCCATGTCCCATGGACGCACACCAGCTATACCCAATGAGAGTGGTTTGAGTATAACAATTTCTAATTTCACACAGAAGACTCAGATGGAGGCACTGCAGTCTACAGGATCAATAGTATTGTCATTCTTTACCCGTTTTCCCCAACCCCGTCCTACAGAGATATACATCAACGGTACATTAACTCCATTGGATAATAAGGCAGGTGGACTGGTTGGAGCTAAAGATATACATTTACATAATGTTATACCTTAAATAACCACTTGCAACTATTCAAGAGACCAAACTATTGGTAGTTACAGCATAAAGAAGTTTGAGCAAAGTCCATACACACTACATAAAGCCAATAAAAGGTAAAAATAAACATGATACAGCAATACAAACATAGTAAATAAATCTGTTGTTGTGGCTGTCTCCAGGAGGATGCAGCTAGGTGGATGGGGGTGGGGGGTTTCGGAAAGGATATGTTTCCTACAATTATAAGGTTATATGTAAATTGAAAAGCTGTAACTTTTTAAAAACTTTAAAAGCTGCCAATAAAACAGACTATCTGACATTTAAAATGATCTTGACTCTACAAGATGAGTATACATCTCTGGGAACATGTCATGAACGGATGTGGACATACAGCCATGTTGAGGAAACATGCCAATTTACTTGTGTTATTAGCATTGTTTTTCAAAACATAGAGAAAGCAATTTTTTTTACAATCAGTCTACAATTTGGCAAACAAGTGTCCCTTGTTAAAGAGAATTGAGAAGATCTTGCTTCCTACACTGTGTTGGTTATTGCAACTAATTCAGGATGATTGGCAATATATGAACCTACAACATGTTGCCATGGAAATTAATGGCTTTGCAGGGTATGGATGTTTTTTTTTTTGTTTAAAAAAATAAATTCTGCTCAGCGTTCTTTCTCTGACTGCACAAAGTGTATTTACTAGAGATGAGCGCCTGAAATTTTTCGGGTTTTGTGTTTTGGTTTTGGGTTCAGTTCCGCGGCCGTGTTTTGGGTTCGAACGCGTTTTGGCAAAACCTCACCGAATTATTTTTGTCGGATTCGGGTGTGTTTTGGATTCGGGTGTTTTTTTCAAAAAACCCTAAAAAACAGCTTAAATCATAGAATTTGGGGGTAATTTTGATCCCAAAGTATTATTAACCTCAAAAAACATAATTTACACTCATTTTCAGCCTATTCTGAACACATCACACCTCACAATATTATTTTTAGTCCTAAAATTTGCACCGAGGTCGCTGTGTGAGTAAGATAAGCGACCCTAGTGGCCGACACAAACACCGGGCCCATCTAGGAGTGGCACTGCAGTGTCACGCAGGATGTCCCTTCCAAAAAACCCTCCCCAAACAGCACATGACGCAAAGAAAAAAAGAGGCGCAATGAGGTAGCTGTGTGAGTAAGATTAGCGACCCTAGTGGCCGACACAAACACCGGGCCCATCTAGGAGTGGCACTGCAGTGTCACGCAGGATGTCCCTTCCAAAAAACCCTCCCCAAACAGCACATGACGCAAAGAAAAAAAGAGGCGCAATGAGGTAGCTGTGTGAGTAAGATTAGCGACCCTAGTGGCCGACACAAACACCGGGCCCATCTAGGAGTGGCACTGCAGTGTCACGCAGGATGGCCCTTCCAAAAAACCCTCCCCAAACAGCACATGACGCAAAGAAAAAAAGAGGCGCAATGAGGTAGCTTACTGTGTGAGTAAGATTAGCGACCCTAGTGGCCGACACAAACACCGGGCACATCTAGGAGTGGCACTGCAGTGTCACGCAGGATGTCCCTTCCAAAAAACCCTCCCCAAACAGCACATGACGCAAAGAAAAAAAGAGGCGCAATGAGGTAGCTGTGTGAGTAAGATTAGCGACCCTAGTGGCCGACACAAACACCGGGCCCATCTAGGAGTGGCACTGCAGTGTCACGCAGGATGTCCCTTCCAAAAAACCCTCCCCAATCAGCACATGATGCAAAGAAAAAGAAAAGAAAAAAGAGGTGCAAGATGGAATTATCCTTGGGCCCTCCCACCCACCCTTATGTTGTATAAACAAAACAGGACATGCACACTTTAACCAACCCATCATTTCAGTGACAGGGTCTGCCACACGACTGTGACTGATATGACGGGTTGGTTTGGACCCCCCCCAAAAAAGAAGCAATTAATCTCTCCTTGCACAAACTGGCTCTACAGAGGCAAGATGTCCACCTCATCTTCACCCTCCGATATATCACCGTGTACATCCCCCTCCTCACAGATTATCAATTCGTCCCCACTGGAATCCACCATCTCAGCTCCCTGTGTACTTTGTGGAGGCAATTGCTGCTGGTCAATGTCTCCGCGGAGGAATTGATTATAATTCATTTTAATGAACATCATCTTCTCCACATTTTCTGGATGTAACCTCGTACGCCGATTGCTGACAAGGTGAGCGGCGGCACTAAACACTCTTTCGGAGTACACACTTGTGGGAGGGCAACTTAGGTAGAATAAAGCCAGTTTGTGCAAGGGCCTCCAAATTGCCTCTTTTTCCTGCCAGTATAAGTACGGACTGTGTGACGTGCCTACTTGGATGCGGTCACTCATATAATCCTCCACCATTCTATCAATGTTGAGAGAATCATATGCAGTGACAGTAGACGACATGTCCGTAATCGTTGTCAGGTCCTTCAGTCCGGACCAGATGTCAGCATCAGCAGTCGCTCCAGACTGCCCTGCATCACCGCCAGCGGGTGGGCTCGGAATTCTGAGCCTTTTCCTCGCACCCCCAGTTGCGGGAGAATGTGAAGGAGGAGATGTTGACAGGTCGCGTTCCGCTTGACTTGACAATTTTGTCACCAGCAGGTCTTTCAACCCCAGCAGACCTGTGTCTGCCGGAAAGAGAGATCCAAGGTAGGCTTTAAATCTAGGATCGAGCACGGTGGCCAAAATGTAGTGCTCTGATTTCAACAGATTGACCACCCGTGAATCCTTGTTAAGCGAATTAAGGGCTGCATCCACAAGTCCCACATGCCTAGCGGAATCGCTCCGTGTTAGCTCCTTCTTCAATGCCTCCAGCTTCTTCTGCAAAAGCCTGATGAGGGGAATGACCTGACTCAGGCTGGCAGTGTCTGAACTGACTTCACGTGTGGCAAGTTCAAAGGGCATCAGAACCTTGCACAACGTTGAAATCATTCTCCACTGCACTTGAGACAGGTGCATTCCATCTCCTATATCGTGCTCAATTGTATAGGCTTGAATGGCCTTTTGCTGCTCCTCCAACCTCTGAAGCATATAGAGGGTTGAATTCCACCTCGTTACCACTTCTTGCTTCAGATGATGGCAGGGCAGGTTCAGTAGTTTTTGGTGGTGCTCCAGTCTTCTGTACGTGGTGCCTGTACGCCGAAAGTGTCCCGCAATTTTTCTGGCCACCGACAGCATCTCTTGCACGCCCCTGTCGTTTTTTAAAAAATTCTGCACCACCAAATTCAAGGTATGTGCAAAACATGGGACGTGCTGGAATTTGCCCATATTTAATGCACACACAATATTGCTGGCGTTGTCCGATGCCACAAATCCACAGGAGAGTCCAATTGGGGTAAGCCATTCCGCGATGATCTTCCTCAGTTGCCGTAAGAGGTTTTCAGCTGTGTGCGTATTCTGGAAAGCGGTGATACAAAGCGTAGCCTGCCTAGGAAAGAGTTGGCGTTTGCGAGATGCTGCTACTGGTGCCGCCGCTGCTGTTCTTGCGGCGGGAGTCCATACATCTACCCAGTGGGCTGTCACAGTCATATAGTCCTGACCCTGCCCTGCTCCACTTGTCCACATGTCCGTGGTTAAGTGGACATTGGGTACAACTGCATTTTTTAGGACACTGGTGAGTCTTTTTCTGACGTCCGTGTACATTCTCGGTATCGCCTGCCTAGAGAAGTGGAACCTAGATGGTATTTGGTAACGGGGGCACACTGCCTCAATAAATTGTCTAGTTCCCTGTGAACTAACGGCGGATACCGGACGCACGTCTAACACCAACATAGTTGTCAAGGACTCAGTTATCCGCTTTGCAGTAGGATGACTGCTGTGATATTTCATCTTCCTCGCAAAGGACTGTTGAACAGTCAATTGCTTACTGGAAGTAGTACAAGTGGGCTTACGACTTCCCCTCTGGGATGACCATCGACTCCCAGCGGCAACAACAGCAGCGCCAGCAGCAGTAGGCGTTACACGCAAGGATGCATCGGAGGAATCCCAGGCAGGAAAGGACTCGTCAGACTTGCCAGTGACATGGCCTGCAGGACTATTGGCATTCCTGGGGAAGGAGGAAATTGACACTGAGGGAGTTGGTGGGGTGGTTTGCGTGAGCTTGGTTACAAGAGGAAGGGATTTACTGGTCAGTGGACTGCTTCCGCTGTCACCCAAAGTTTTTGAACTTGTCACTGACTTATTATGAATGCGCTGCAGGTGACGTATAAGGGAGGATGTTCCGAGGTGGTTAACGTCCTTACCCCTACTTATTACAGCTTGACAAAGGGAACACACGGCTTGACACCTGTTGTCCGCATTTCTGGTGAAATACCTCCACACCGAAGAGCTGATTTTTTTGGTATTTTCACCTGGCATGTCAACGGCCATATTCCTCCCACGGACAACAGGTGTCTCCCCGGGTGCCTGACTTAAACAAACCACCTCACCATCAGAATCCTCCTGGTCAATTTCCTCCCCAGCGCCAGCAACACCCATATCCTCCTCATCCTGGTGTACTTCAACACTGACATCTTCAATCTGACTATCAGGAACTGGACTGCGGGTGCTCCTTCCAGCACTTGCAGGGGGCATGCAAATAGTGGAAGGCGCATGCTCTTCACGTCCAGTGTTGGGAAGGTCAGGCATCGCAAACGACACAATTGGACTCTCGTTGTGGATTTGGGATTTCAAAGAACGCACAGTTCTTTGCGGTGCTTTTGCCAGCTTGAGTCTTTTCAGTTTTCTAGCGAGAGGCTGAGTGCTTCCATCCTCATGTGAAGCTGAACCACTAGCCATGAACATAGGCCAGGGCCTCAGCCGTTCCTTGCCACTCCGTGTGGTAAATGGCATATTGGCAAGTTTACGCTTCTCCTCCGACAATTTTATTTTAGGTTTTGGAGTCCTTTTTTTTCTGATATTTGGTGTTTTGGATTTGACATGCTCTGTACTATGACATTGGGCATCGGCCTTGGCAGACGACGTTGCTGGCATTTCATCGTCTCGGCCATGACTAGTGGCAGCAGCTTCAGCACGAGGTGGAAGTGGATCTTGATCTTTCCCTAATTTTGGAACCTCAACTTTTTTGTTCTCCATATTTTATAGGCAGAACTAAAAGGCACCTCAGGTAAACAATGGAGATGGATGGATTGGATACTAGTATACAATTATGGACGGACTGCCACGGTTAGGTGGTATAAAAAAACCACGGTTAGGTGGTATATATTATAATAATAATACAATTATGGATGGACGGACTGCCTGCCGACTGCCGACACAGAGGTAGCCACAGCCGTGAACTACCGCACTGTACACTGGTTGATAAAGAGATAGTAGTATACTCGTAACAACTAGTATGACACTATGACGACGGTATAAAGAATGAAAAAAAAACCACGGTTAGGTGGTATATATTATAATAATAATACAATTATGGATGGACGGACTGCCTGCCGACTGCCGACACAGAGGTAGCCACAGCCGTGAACTACCGCACTGTACACTGGTTGATAAAGAGATAGTAGTATACTCGTAACAACTAGTATGACACTATGACGACGGTATAAAGAATGGAAAAAAAACCACGGTTAGGTGGTATATATTATAATAATAATACAATTATGGATGGACGGACTGCCTGCCGACTGCCGACACAGAGGTAGCCACAGCCGTGAACTACCGCACTGTACACTGGTTGATAAAGAGATAGTAGTATACTCGTAACAACTAGTATGACACTATGACGACGGTATAAAGAATGGAAAAAAAACCACGGTTAGGTGGTATATATTATAATAATAATACAATTATGGATGGACGGACTGCCTGCCGACTGCCGACACAGAGGTAGCCACAGCCGTGAACTACCGCACTGTACACTGGTTGATAAAGAGATAGTAGTATACTCGTAACAACTAGTATGACACTATGACGACGGTATAAAGAATGGAAAAAAAACCACGGTTAGGTGGTATATATTATAATAATAATACAATTATGGATGGACGGACTGCCTGCCGACTGCCGACACAGAGGTAGCCACAGCCGTGAACTACCGCACTGTACACTGGTTGATAAAGAGATAGTAGTATACTCGTAACAACTAGTATGACACTATGACGACGGTATAAAGAATGGAAAAAAAACCACGGTTAGGTGGTATATATTATAATAATAATACAATTATGGATGGACGGACTGCCTGCCGACTGCCGACACAGAGGTAGCCACAGCCGTGAACTACCGCACTGTACACTGGTTGATAAAGAGATAGTAGTATACTCGTAACAACTAGTATGACACTATGACGACGGTATAAAGAATGGAAAAAAAACCACGGTTAGGTGGTATATATTATAATAATAATACAATTATGGATGGACGGACTGCCTGCCGACTGCCGACACAGAGGTAGCCACAGCCGTGAACTACCGCACTGTACACTGGTTGATAAAGAGATAGTAGTATACTCGTAACAACTAGTATGACACTATGACGACGGTATAAAGAATGGAAAAAAAACCACGGTTAGGTGGTATATATTATAATAATAATACAATTATGGATGGACGGACTGCCTGCCGACTGCCGACACAGAGGTAGCCACAGCCGTGAACTACCGCACTGTACACTGGTTGATAAAGAGATAGTAGTATACTCGTAACAACTAGTATGACACTATGACGACGGTATAAAGAATGGAAAAAAAACCACGGTTAGGTGGTATATATTATAATAATAATACAATTATGGATGGACGGACTGCCTGCCGACTGCCGACACAGAGGTAGCCACAGCCGTGAACTACCGCACTGTACACTGGTTGATAAAGAGATAGTAGTATACTCGTAACAACTAGTATGACACTATGACGACGGTATAAAGAATGGAAAAAAAACCACGGTTAGGTGGTATATATTATAATAATAATACAATTATGGATGGACGGACTGCCTGCCGACTGCCGACACAGAGGTAGCCACAGCCGTGAACTACCGCACTGTACACTGGTTGATAAAGAGATAGTAGTATACTCGTAACAACTAGTATGACACTATGACGACGGTATAAAGAATGGAAAAAAAACCACGGTTAGGTGGTATATATTATAATAATAATACAATTATGGATGGACGGACTGCCTGCCGACTGCCGACACAGAGGTAGCCACAGCCGTGAACTACCGCACTGTACACTGGTTGATAAAGAGATAGTAGTATACTCGTAACAACTAGTATGACACTATGACGACGGTATAAAGAATGGAAAAAAAACCACGGTTAGGTGGTATATATTATAATAATAATACAATTATGGATGGACGGACTGCCTGCCGACTGCCGACACAGAGGTAGCCACAGCCGTGAACTACCGCACTGTACACTGGTTGATAAAGAGATAGTAGTATACTCGTAACAACTAGTATGACACTATGACGACGGTATAAAGAATGGGAAAAAAACCACGGTTAGGTGGTATATATTATAATAATAATACAATTATGGATGGACGGACTGCCTGCCGACTGCCGACACAGAGGTAGCCACAGCCGTGAACTACCGCACTGTACACTGGTTGATAAAGAGATAGTAGTATACTCGTAACAACTAGTATGACACTATGACGACGGTATAAAGAATGGAAAAAAAACCACGGTTAGGTGGTATATATTATAATAATAATACAATTATGGATGGACGGACTGCCTGCCGACTGCCGACACAGAGGTAGCCACAGCCGTGAACTACCGCACTGTACACTGGTTGATAAAGAGATAGTGGTATACTCGTAACAACTAGTATGACACTATGACGACGGTATAAAGAATGGAAAAAAAACCACGGTTAGGTGGTATATATTATAATAATAATACAATTATGGATGGACGGACTGCCTGCCGACTGCCGACACAGAGGTAGCCACAGCCGTGAACTACCGCACTGTACACTGGTTGATAAAGAGATAGTAGTATACTCGTAACAACTAGTATGACACTATGACGGTATAAAGAAAGAAAAAAAAATACCACGGTTAGGTGGTATATATTGTAATACAATTATGGATGGACGGACTGCCTGCCGAGTTCCGACTGCCGACACAGAGGTAGCCACAGCCGTGAACTACCGCACTGTACTGTGTCTGCTGCTAATATAGACTGGTTGATAAAGAGATAGTATGCAATACATACAACAATATACTACTATACTGGTGGTCAGGCACTGGTCACCACTAGTCACACTGGCAGTGGCACTCCTGCAGCAAAAGTGTGCACTGTTTAATTTTAAATTAATATAATATTATGTACTCCTGGGGGCTCCTGCTATAACAACCTGCAGTGCTCCCCAGTCTCCCCCACAATTATTATAAGCTTTGCCTTTTATACATTGATGTGCAGCACACTGGGCTGAGCTGAGTGCACACAGACTGAGTCACACTGTGTGACTGGCTGCTGCTGTGTATCGTTTTTTTTCAGGCAGAGAACGGATATAGCAGAGAACGGATATATATTAAAATAAATAAAAGTTAACTAACAACAACTGCACTGGTCACTGTGGTAAACTCTGTCTGACTCTGCACAATCTCTCTCTCTCTTCTAATCTAATTTCTAATGGAGAGGACGCCAGCCACGTCCTCTCCCTATCAATCTCAATGCACGTGTGAAAATGGCGGCGACGCGCGGCTCCTTATATAGAATCCGAGTCTCGCGAGAATCCGACAGCGTCATGATGACGTTCGGGCGCGCTCGGGTTAACCGAGCAAGGCGGGAGGATCCGAGTCTGCTCGGACCCGTGAAAAAAACATGAAGTTCGTGCGGGTTCGGTTTCAGAGAAACCGAACCCGCTCATCTCTACCATCTAGGAGTGGCACTGCAGTGTCACGCAGGATGTCCCTTCCAAAAAACCCTCCCCAAACAGCACATGACGCAAAGAAAAAAAGAGGCGCAATGAGGTAGCTGTGTGAGTAAGATTAGCGACCCTAGTGGCCGACACAAACACCGGGCCCATCTAGGAGTGGCACTGCAGTGTCACGCAGGATGTCCCTTCCAAAAAACCCTCCCCAAACAGCACATGACGCAAAGAAAAAAAGAGGCGCAATGAGGTAGCTGTGTGAGTAAGATTAGCGACCCTAGTGGCCGACACAAACACCGGGCCCATCTAGGAGTGGCACTGCAGTGTCACGCAGGATGGCCCTTCCAAAAAACCCTCCCCAAACAGCACATGACGCAAAGAAAAAAAGAGGCGCAATGAGGTAGCTGACTGTGTGAGTAAGATTAGCGACCCTAGTGGCCGACACAAACACCGGGCACATCTAGGAGTGGCACTGCAGTGTCACGCAGGATGTCCCTTCCAAAAAACCCTCCCCAAACAGCACATGACGCAAAGAAAAAAAGAGGCGCAATGAGGTAGCTGTGTGAGTAAGATTAGCGACCCTAGTGGCCGACACAAACACCGGGCCCATCTAGGAGTGGCACTGCAGTGTCACGCAGGATGTCCCTTCCAAAAAACCCTCCCCAATCAGCACATGATGCAAAGAAAAAGAAAAGAAAAAAGAGGTGCAAGATGGAATTATCCTTGGGCCCTCCCACCCACCCTTATGTTGTATAAACAAAACAGGACATGCACACTTTAACCAACCCATCATTTCAGTGACAGGGTCTGCCACACGACTGTGACTGATATGACGGGTTGGTTTGGACCCCCCCCAAAAAAGAAGCAATTAATCTCTCCTTGCACAAACTGGCTCTACAGAGGCAAGATGTCCACCTCATCTTCACCCTCCGATATATCACCGTGTACATCCCCCTCCTCACAGATTATCAATTCGTCCCCACTGGAATCCACCATCTCAGCTCCCTGTGTACTTTGTGGAGGCAATTGCTGCTGGTCAATGTCTCCGCGGAGGAATTGATTATAATTCATTTTAATGAACATCATCTTCTCCACATTTTCTGGATGTAACCTCGTACGCCGATTGCTGACAAGGTGAGCGGCGGCACTAAACACTCTTTCGGAGTACACACTTGTGGGAGGGCAACTTAGGTAGAATAAAGCCAGTTTGTGCAAGGGCCTCCAAATTGCCTCTTTTTCCTGCCAGTATAAGTACGGACTGTGTGACGTGCCTACTTGGATGCGGTCACTCATATAATCCTCCACCATTCTATCAATGTTGAGAGAATCATATGCAGTGACAGTAGACGACATGTCCGTAATCGTTGTCAGGTCCTTCAGTCCGGACCAGATGTCAGCATCAGCAGTCGCTCCAGACTGCCCTGCATCACCGCCAGCGGGTGGGCTCGGAATTCTGAGCCTTTTCCTCGCACCCCCAGTTGCGGGAGAATGTGAAGGAGGAGATGTTGACAGGTCGCGTTCCGCTTGACTTGACAATTTTGTCACCAGCAGGTCTTTCAACCCCAGCAGACCTGTGTCTGCCGGAAAGAGAGATCCAAGGTAGGCTTTAAATCTAGGATCGAGCACGGTGGCCAAAATGTAGTGCTCTGATTTCAACAGATTGACCACCCGTGAATCCTTGTTAAGCGAATTAAGGGCTGCATCCACAAGTCCCACATGCCTAGCGGAATCGCTCCGTGTTAGCTCCTTCTTCAATGCCTCCAGCTTCTTCTGCAAAAGCCTGATGAGGGGAATGACCTGACTCAGGCTGGCAGTGTCTGAACTGACTTCACGTGTGGCAAGTTCAAAGGGCATCAGAACCTTGCACAACGTTGAAATCATTCTCCACTGCACTTGAGACAGGTGCATTCCATCTCCTATATCGTGCTCAATTGTATAGGCTTGAATGGCCTTTTGCTGCTCCTCCAACCTCTGAAGCATATAGAGGGTTGAATTCCACCTCGTTACCACTTCTTGCTTCAGATGATGGCAGGGCAGGTTCAGTAGTTTTTGGTGGTGCTCCAGTCTTCTGTACGTGGTGCCTGTACGCCGAAAGTGTCCCGCAATTTTTCTGGCCACCGACAGCATCTCTTGCACGCCCCTGTCGTTTTTTAAAAAATTCTGCACCACCAAATTCAAGGTATGTGCAAAACATGGGACGTGCTGGAATTTGCCCATATTTAATGCACACACAATATTGCTGGCGTTGTCCGATGCCACAAATCCACAGGAGAGTCCAATTGGGGTAAGCCATTCCGCGATGATCTTCCTCAGTTGCCGTAAGAGGTTTTCAGCTGTGTGCGTATTCTGGAAAGCGGTGATACAAAGCGTAGCCTGCCTAGGAAAGAGTTGGCGTTTGCGAGATGCTGCTACTGGTGCCGCCGCTGCTGTTCTTGCGGCGGGAGTCCATACATCTACCCAGTGGGCTGTCACAGTCATATAGTCCTGACCCTGCCCTGCTCCACTTGTCCACATGTCCGTGGTTAAGTGGACATTGGGTACAACTGCATTTTTTAGGACACTGGTGAGTCTTTTTCTGACGTCCGTGTACATTCTCGGTATCGCCTGCCTAGAGAAGTGGAACCTAGATGGTATTTGGTAACGGGGGCACACTGCCTCAATAAATTGTCTAGTTCCCTGTGAACTAACGGCGGATACCGGACGCACGTCTAACACCAACATAGTTGTCAAGGACTCAGTTATCCGCTTTGCAGTAGGATGACTGCTGTGATATTTCATCTTCCTCGCAAAGGACTGTTGAACAGTCAATTGCTTACTGGAAGTAGTACAAGTGGGCTTACGACTTCCCCTCTGGGATGACCATCGACTCCCAGCGGCAACAACAGCAGCGCCAGCAGCAGTAGGCGTTACACGCAAGGATGCATCGGAGGAATCCCAGGCAGGAAAGGACTCGTCAGACTTGCCAGTGACATGGCCTGCAGGACTATTGGCATTCCTGGGGAAGGAGGAAATTGACACTGAGGGAGTTGGTGGGGTGGTTTGCGTGAGCTTGGTTACAAGAGGAAGGGATTTACTGGTCAGTGGACTGCTTCCGCTGTCACCCAAAGTTTTTGAACTTGTCACTGACTTATTATGAATGCGCTGCAGGTGACGTATAAGGGAGGATGTTCCGAGGTGGTTAACGTCCTTACCCCTACTTATTACAGCTTGACAAAGGGAACACACGGCTTGACACCTGTTGTCCGCATTTCTGGTGAAATACCTCCACACCGAAGAGCTGATTTTTTTGGTATTTTCACCTGGCATGTCAACGGCCATATTCCTCCCACGGACAACAGGTGTCTCCCCGGGTGCCTGACTTAAACAAACCACCTCACCATCAGAATCCTCCTGGTCAATTTCCTCCCCAGCGCCAGCAACACCCATATCCTCCTCATCCTGGTGTACTTCAACACTGACATCTTCAATCTGACTATCAGGAACTGGACTGCGGGTGCTCCTTCCAGCACTTGCAGGGGGCATGCAAATAGTGGAAGGCGCATGCTCTTCACGTCCAGTGTTGGGAAGGTCAGGCATCGCAAACGACACAATTGTACTCTCCTTGTGGATTTGGGATTTCAAAGAACGCACAGTTCTTTGCGGTGCTTTTGCCAGCTTGAGTCTTTTCAGTTTTCTAGCGAGAGGCTGAGTGCTTCCATCCTCATGTGAAGCTGAACCACTAGCCATGAACATAGGCCAGGGCCTCAGCCGTTCCTTGCCACTCCGTGTGGTAAATGGCATATTGGCAAGTTTACGCTTCTCCTCCGACAATTTTATTTTAGGTTTTGGAGTCCTTTTTTTTCTGATATTTGGTGTTTTGGATTTGACATGCTCTGTACTATGACATTGGGCATCGGCCTTGGCAGACGACGTTGCTGGCATTTCATCGTCTCGGCCATGACTAGTGGCAGCAGCTTCAGCACGAGGTGGAAGTGGATCTTGATCTTTCCCTAATTTTGGAACCTCAACTTTTTTGTTCTCCATATTTTATAGGCAGAACTAAAAGGCACCTCAGGTAAACAATGGAGATGGATGGATTGGATACTAGTATACAATTATGGACGGACTGCCACGGTTAGGTGGTATAAAAAAACCACGGTTAGGTGGTATATATTATAATAATAATACAATTATGGATGGACGGACTGCCTGCCGACTGCCGACACAGAGGTAGCCACAGCCGTGAACTACCGCACTGTACACTGGTTGATAAAGAGATAGTAGTATACTCGTAACAACTAGTATGACACTATGACGACGGTATAAAGAATGAAAAAAAAACCACGGTTAGGTGGTATATATTATAATAATAATACAATTATGGATGGACGGACTGCCTGCCGACTGCCGACACAGAGGTAGCCACAGCCGTGAACTACCGCACTGTACACTGGTTGATAAAGAGATAGTAGTATACTCGTAACAACTAGTATGACACTATGACGACGGTATAAAGAATGGAAAAAAAACCACGGTTAGGTGGTATATATTATAATAATAATACAATTATGGATGGACGGACTGCCTGCCGACTGCCGACACAGAGGTAGCCACAGCCGTGAACTACCGCACTGTACACTGGTTGATAAAGAGATAGTAGTATACTCGTAACAACTAGTATGACACTATGACGACGGTATAAAGAATGGAAAAAAAACCACGGTTAGGTGGTATATATTATAATAATAATACAATTATGGATGGACGGACTGCCTGCCGACTGCCGACACAGAGGTAGCCACAGCCGTGAACTACCGCACTGTACACTGGTTGATAAAGAGATAGTAGTATACTCGTAACAACTAGTATGACACTATGACGACGGTATAAAGAATGGAAAAAAAACCACGGTTAGGTGGTATATATTATAATAATAATACAATTATGGATGGACGGACTGCCTGCCGACTGCCGACACAGAGGTAGCCACAGCCGTGAACTACCGCACTGTACACTGGTTGATAAAGAGATAGTAGTATACTCGTAACAACTAGTATGACACTATGACGACGGTATAAAGAATGGAAAAAAAACCACGGTTAGGTGGTATATATTATAATAATAATACAATTATGGATGGACGGACTGCCTGCCGACTGCCGACACAGAGGTAGCCACAGCCGTGAACTACCGCACTGTACACTGGTTGATAAAGAGATAGTAGTATACTCGTAACAACTAGTATGACACTATGACGACGGTATAAAGAATGGAAAAAAAACCACGGTTAGGTGGTATATATTATAATAATAATACAATTATGGATGGACGGACTGCCTGCCGACTGCCGACACAGAGGTAGCCACAGCCGTGAACTACCGCACTGTACACTGGTTGATAAAGAGATAGTAGTATACTCGTAACAACTAGTATGACACTATGACGACGGTATAAAGAATGGAAAAAAAACCACGGTTAGGTGGTATATATTATAATAATAATACAATTATGGATGGACGGACTGCCTGCCGACTGCCGACACAGAGGTAGCCACAGCCGTGAACTACCGCACTGTACACTGGTTGATAAAGAGATAGTAGTATACTCGTAACAACTAGTATGACACTATGACGACGGTATAAAGAATGGAAAAAAAACCACGGTTAGGTGGTATATATTATAATAATAATACAATTATGGATGGACGGACTGCCTGCCGACTGCCGACACAGAGGTAGCCACAGCCGTGAACTACCGCACTGTACACTGGTTGATAAAGAGATAGTAGTATACTCGTAACAACTAGTATGACACTATGACGACGGTATAAAGAATGGAAAAAAAACCACGGTTAGGTGGTATATATTATAATAATAATACAATTATGGATGGACGGACTGCCTGCCGACTGCCGACACAGAGGTAGCTACAGCCGTGAACTACCGCACTGTACACTGGTTGATAAAGAGATAGTAGTATACTCGTAACAACTAGTATGACACTATGACGACGGTATAAAGAATGGAAAAAAAACCACGGTTAGGTGGTATATATTATAATAATAATACAATTATGGATGGACGGACTGCCTGCCGACTGCCGACACAGAGGTAGCCACAGCCGTGAACTACCGCACTGTACACTGGTTGATAAAGAGATAGTAGTATACTCGTAACAACTAGTATGACACTATGACGACGGTATAAAGAATGGAAAAAAAACCACGGTTAGGTGGTATATATTATAATAATAATACAATTATGGATGGACGGACTGCCTGCCGACTGCCGACACAGAGGTAGCCACAGCCGTGAACTACCGCACTGTACACTGGTTGATAAAGAGATAGTAGTATACTCGTAACAACTAGTATGACACTATGACGACGGTATAAAGAATGGAAAAAAAACCACGGTTAGGTGGTATATATTATAATAATAATAATACAATTATGGATGGACGGACTGCCTGCCGACTGCCGACACAGAGGTAGCCACAGCCGTGAACTACCGCACTGTACACTGGTTGATAAAGAGATAGTAGTATACTCGTAACAACTAGTATGACACTATGACGACGGTATAAAGAATGGAAAAAAAACCACGGTTAGGTGGTATATATTATAATAATAATACAATTATGGATGGACGGACTGCCTGCCGACTGCCGACACAGAGGTAGCCACAGCCGTGAACTACCGCACTGTACACTGGTTGATAAAGAGATAGTAGTATACTCGTAACAACTAGTATGACACTATGACGACGGTATAAAGAATGGAAAAAAAACCACGGTTAGGTGGTATATATTATAATAATAATACAATTATGGATGGACGGACTGCCTGCCGACTGCCGACACAGAGGTAGCCACAGCCGTGAACTACCGCACTGTACACTGGTTGATAAAGAGATAGTAGTATACTCGTAACAACTAGTATGACACTATGACGGTATAAAGAAAGAAAAAAAAATACCACGGTTAGGTGGTATATATTGTAATACAATTATGGATGGACGGACTGCCTGCCGAGTTCCGACTGCCGACACAGAGGTAGCCACAGCCGTGAACTACCGCACTGTACTGTGTCTGCTGCTAATATAGACTGGTTGATAAAGAGATAGTATACAATACATACAACAATATACTACTATACTGGTGGTCAGGCACTGGTCACCACTAGTCACACTGGCAGTGGCACTCCTGCAGCAAAAGTGTGCACTGTTTAATTTTAAATTAATATAATATTATGTACTCCTGGGGGCTCCTGCTATAACAACCTGCAGTGCTCCCCAGTCTCCCCCACAATTATTATAAGCTTTGCCTTTTATACATTGATGTGCAGCACACTGGGCTGAGCTGAGTGCACACAGACTGAGTCACACTGTGTGACTGGCTGCTGCTGTGTATCGTTTTTTTTCAGGCAGAGAACGGATATAGCAGAGAACGGATATATATTAAAATAAATAAAAGTTAACTAACAACAACTGCACTGGTCACTGTGGTAAACTCTGTCTGACTCTGCACAATCTCTCTCTCTCTTCTAATCTAATTTCTAATGGAGAGGACGCCAGCCACGTCCTCTCCCTATCAATCTCAATGCACGTGTGAAAATGGCGGCGACGCGCGGCTCCTTATATAGAATCCGAGTCTCGCGAGAATCCGACAGCGTCATGATGACGTTCGGGCGCGCTCGGGTTAACCGAGCAAGGCGGGAGGATACGAGTCTGCTCGGACCCGTGAAAAAAACATGAAGTTCGTGCGGGTTCGGTTTCAGAGAAACCGAACCCGCTCATCTCTAGTATTTACAGCATATCTGTTGGAGTCTATGTGTATGTTTTAAACAGCATGAATTCTACATATGTTGAGAGATAGCCCATTGATCTCTTCTCTCTGACAGATATGGCTACTCGTGTGATTTAAAGACCATTTTCCTTATAAGTGAGTAAAGGTTACTGGGAAGTGTTAGCGAGATACCTTTACTGAGTGCAGTGAGATATTTCAAAGCCAATGTTTCAGTTCAGTCGCACATATGTGAATCAAACTAATGGAAGTGCAACAGCTATATTTATTAAAGAGTGGTCTTCCTGAAACGCAGTGTTCCTAAACTTATATTTATAAAATATTCTTCATGGTTTTGTACATTTTACTTTTACAGAATCATAAGTCATAACAATGAATCTCTGCCTTTTCCGTTGCTCTGCACAACCTGGATCATTTGCCACAAACACTCTCTCAGTACATTCTCAGCATCAACTTGATACTCTGCCCACATTCACCTCCTCTACTTGCGTAATCACAGCACAGGGCATAGCCACTTATTTCAAAGGCAAAATAAACAAAATTTCACAAGATTTTTCCTCAAGCCAAAATCTTCACACCCCACACACACTGTTTTACAACTCCCAATTCACACTTAATTCATTCTCTCGAGAAGCCAAAGACATATTCTCTACTGTACACTCATCTGATCTTCTCACCCTACAGTCAGTCCCTCCTATCTTTTCTGCTCCCTTTCCCCTAAAGCATGACCACCTCGAGATCCCCTCCTCATCCGGTATTCATCCAGTGGCACATTTCCATCCTCCTTTAAACATTTTCTGATCTTATTAAATAAAAAGAAACTGGCTTATAACTTAGCCTCTTCCGCAATACTGCCTTTTTATTCTTCCCTTTGCCTCACTATTGGAGTAACTTGTGTACCAACCTGTCATCTCTAACCTCGTCTCTGACCAAAGTATTCAAGCCATTGGGGTCTTCCTTGAATATACCACTGTCCCCAGGGAGGCCTCATGCCCTATCCCAAGATGGCCACCAAGATCACTTCTGAGCATTTGGAGAGGCCATCTTGATTTTATTGCTTGAGACTGACTAGTGTGGCATTGTTGGACAGAGAAGTCTCCTGCTTAGCTCATATAAGAGACCTGATATAAAGCAGTTTCAGCATCCCTACACCACAATCTGTTTGCAGCACACACTTGCCAGTTGGTGAGCTGTATGAAACCCCACTTTGGTCTAGCTACAGTACTTCACCCATATTTATAAGGGAACTTACAATACTTGCAGATCACAGGAGACATTTGCTTGTAGGGGAATTTCCCCTCTTCTCACTACAATATTGCTCTTTGATTAACACGGAAGCTCCTACCTCTTCCTGACTGCCTAGTAGAGATGGTTACCACCTTTTACTGTTGGATTCCTAAGTCTTTATAGACCTACAGTATGTCCCAAATTACTTCTCTTTGCCAGGCTCTGCTATGTAACTTCCTCATACAGTAGTGAAGCTTGTGCGTCCTATCTTTTGTACTCGTAGTGACTGCAGCCTGTGTCACCATGTGCCCTGGTCAAGCCCAGTCACTGGGCTTCTAGCTCAGTAGAAACTAGAGGTAGGAGGATATGAGTACATTTATACCACCACACCAGTGCAATAATATAGGATAAACATTTTTAATAAAAGCAACACATCAATACAACTTTGTGTCAGTCTATGAAAAAACATAGCACAACTGTATCCCTCTGTGAAGCACTATTTCCTTCATCTTGTATCTCCTCTACTTTTTCTGCTTTGCAGTAGAAACCAGCGGGGGGGGGGGGTGGGGGGGGGGGGGCAGGGGGGTTATTCATTGCTACTGATTACCATCATTATAGTTGACCATAGATGGTTTACATTAATGAGATCAAATTAAACAGAAAACAGCTGCACATTTGTGACATCTAGCTTTCTAGTCTATTTACCACTTTCCGACTGCTTGAATTATACAAATGGCAGCTCAGGATACAGTACAATGTAGTCCAGTAGTGGTTTATAAATTGCATTGGAAAATTGTGGATTCTATCCTGCTAGCTTAACTGAGCTTCACATCTACTGACTCACAAGTAGGGGCCAGTGTATTTTTATTTATATAATTGCTGTGAGGGCAATGTGTGGAAATGCTGTGGGGCACCAATGTGTGTAATTACTGTGTGGGTAATGCGTGGAATCACTGTGGTGAACTAATCTGTGTAATTACTGTGGGGGCCAATGTGTTTAATTCCTGTGGGGGGGGGGGGGGGGGGCAATGCTTTTGTTTTATTTTTGTGGGGGCCAATGTGCTTGATTACTGCGGGGGCCAGTACGTTTGTTTAATTACTGCAGGGGCCAATGTGTATGTTTTTTCCCTGTGCGTAGAAACATATGTGTGTTTTATTTTCCCATTTGGGGACAATGGGGTATATTTACTAAAATTCGTATTTGTACCGATTTGGAGTGAGATTCATCAGGAATGACATCGAATGTGTAAATTTGCAACTTTTTGAATTTGTTACGCCTCATTTACTAAGCTGTCGTATTTGTATTTTTCGTGTTTTCCGATGTCGATGTCATTCGTGGTTTTGTGAGGTAGAATGCGGACGATTTATTGGTTTTGCGGCCGTGTTATGAGGGTTTTTTTACGACTGCGTCATATTTTGGTTACGGCAGTGTTTGTCCGCTCACGGACGCGTTTTTTTCCTAAGTTTCATTTTTGTGACTCGTCCGTGATTGGTTTGATTCGTGATGGAGGAGTGTCTGTGCACATTACTATAAAAACGCCCCAAACCGTCCGACCTCGTGGGTTTAGCTAGTGGAGAGGTGAGAGGAAGGTGTGTTAGGAGTTGGTGAGTTGTTTGGAGTTTTTGGCGGTTTTGAGGAGGTTCTTTGTGATTGTTGAGTGCTGTACTGTGTGTGTAAGTAGTCTTGTCATACTTGTTGTGTAGTTATTTAAAAGTCTGTCTAGTTTTTTGTCATTGTTTTTTTTTCACGTCTATTGTCATGGGGGGTCATTCCGAGTTGTTCGCTCGTTATTTTTTTCTCGCAACGGAGCGATTAGTCGCTAATGCACATGCGCAATGTCCGCAGTGCGACTGCGCCAAGTAAATTTTCTATGCAGTTAGGTATTTTACTCACGGCATTACGAGGTTTTTTCTTCGTTCTGGTGATCGTAATGTGATTGACAGGAAGTGGGTGTTTCTGGGCGGAAACTGGCCGTTTTATGGGTGTGTGCGAAAAAACGCTACCATTTCTGGGAAAAACGCGGGAGTGGCTGGAGAAACGGAGGAGTGTCTGGGCGAACGCTGGGTGTGTTTGTGACGTCAAACCAGGAACGAAAACTGACTGAACTGATCGCAGATGCCGAGTAAGTCTGGAGCTACTCAGAAACTGCTAAAAAGTGTCTATTCGCAATTCTGCTAATCTTTCGTTCGCAATTTTGATAAGCTAAGATTCACTCCCAGTAGGCGGCAGCTTAGTGTGTGCAAAGATGCTAAAAGCAGCTTGCGAGCGAACAACTCGGAATGACCCCCATTGTTTGTGAGTGAGTGAGTGTGTGTTTGATGTGTGGTGTGTAGTGGTAGTGGAGGAGTGTGTTTACTGTATTTTTTTCTCAGTGTTATTTGTTGTTTGTCCTGATTATGTCCCAGTCAGAGGTGAGTGAGAGGGAGGAGGTGAGTGAGAGGGAGGAGGTGAGTGAGGTGGAGGAGGTGAGTGAGAGGGAGGAGGTGAGTGAGAGGGAGGAGGTGAGTGAGGTGGAGGAGGTGAGTGAGGTAGAGGAGGTGAGTGAGAGGGAGGAGGTGAGTGAGGTGGAGGAGGTTAGTGAGGAGGAGGGGGAGGTTATTGCTGCGGCCTCCAGTGATAGTGATGGTGTTGTGGCTCCGTAGCCACGCACCACTACAAAGACTGGCCGCAATGTAAAATTCAGTTACGCAGAAAATATGGCTTTGGTGCGGGAGCTGATGAGGCATCATCGGCAGTTGTTTGGCCATGATGCTGCAAAGGTGTCGTCACGCAGGAAGACTGTTCTGTGGGGGAAGGTCGTGGCGGCTGTGAATAGTGAGGGTGTGGTGAGGCGGACCGAGGACACGTGTCGTAAGCGTTTCTACGACATAAAGCACCGTGTCAAGGCGAAGATGGCCAAGGAGGCTAAATCAGCCCGCCAAACCGGGGGTGGACACCCCTTCCGTGCATCTTACCGTGATTGGGAGGAGCCTGTGCGTGTACTCATTCCGACTCATGTCCGGGATTCGGATCGGCCAAGGCAGGATGGTGAGTGTTTTTTTTTTTATTTTTAATTTTAACATCTGTTCTTTGTCCTTAGTTGTCTGAAATGTCTTCTATCTAATTGTGATTGTCAGTTTGTTCATTCTTCTAATGTGTTGGTGATGTAGTGCAGGCCTGCCCAACCTGTGGCTCTCCAGCTGTTGTAAAACTACAAGTCCCATCATGCCTTGCCACAGTTTTGCTATTAGGGAATGCTAAAACTGTGGCAGGGCATGCTGGGATGTGTAGTTTCACTACATCTGGAGAGCAACAGGTTGGCCAGGCCTGATGTAGTGTTATTCTCAATTATGTATCTTTTTATCCTTTGTCTGGTTTATTTTTTCTGGTTGCCTTGGCCTTTTTCTGGTGTTTTATGTCAAAAGTAAACGTTTGTAGGTGTATTTTAAAGAAGTGTGATGAATATGTTTTTTTCAATGTTTTTTTTTTAGATACATTTCATAGCATTTATGTTTATTGTGTGTTGTTCTGGGTTGTCCTTTGTGTGCTTGATGTGTTTTTTCATGCATATTTGGTTGTGATGTTTCCAAGTTTTAGCAGATATTTGTGGCTAGTGTTTGATTCTTAGCATCAAAAATTGGGACCTTAGCGTGCAAGATTGTGGTTGTGTCAAGCTACGACGTTTTGGTTTTAAGTAGTATAATTATTTGCATTAAGCGCCTTTGTGTATGGATTATTTTGCCATTTTCTAAAAACTTTCAAGTATACACACCCAATGAAGTCAGGCAGAAAAGCATAAGCATCGTTTAGTTTACTTCTCATCAGGTACCACATATCTTTACATCACAATAATGAATTTGCATAAACATATTCTTAAACAAAGTATGTTCATAACAATCTTCATATTTCTACAGTACGCCAGAGAAGCAGCACAGCCAGGCCACATCCAACACTGCCAAGAGATGCAGATGGTGGCAATGCAGGTAAGATTTAACAGTAAACACATATTCTGCAAACACATAGAAACACAAAATGTTAATGATTATCTTATTACATAGGTTCTTCTTCGGCAAATCCCCCTCCCCTAAGGCGGCCATCACAGGGCTCGGTTACTGTGGCTACAAGGCCACCTAAGAGACGCCGTCTTGAGGCTGAAGCTCCAGCACCAGCATCACCACCCCAACGGCGCATCTCCGCAGTGTCGGCCCTGCCACCACTAGCTCTTTTGGCCAGCCCACAAAGTGAGGATCCACAATCCCCTCAGTTGTCTGGTGAGTAAACATAACAATTACGTGTAAATAAGTTAAAAAACAGTGGTGTGGATTTATTAACCTGGAGAAGGCATAAGGAAGTGAAAAATCAATGATATGTGCAAGGTGATAAAGGCAGCAGTACAAAATAAACACAACTGTGAATGTACATATTGGAGCTGTTTGCCTTGTGCCTTTATCACCTTGCACATATCACTGGTTTTTAACTTCCTTATGCCTTCTCCAGGTTTATACATCTGCAGCACTGTTAGTACAGATTTTAAAAAATAACACAAATGATCACTGATCCTTGCAATAATCAACAACAACAAGCAGATGGTGTTAAGGTATTTTTAGATGGTTTAGTGTCAGATGTGATGTTGGCCGTATCAACATATTTTTGGAACATAAATTTTTGTCAAAAAAAACAACATAAATGTTAAGTCTCATCCAATTGTTTTGCATGGCCAACAACACCAGTTCTAAACATAGGGCACCTTAATACTTTTTCAACCATTGTTAATGTGTACATTTTAGACCACTCTATTTGTTAACGTTTTGGGCAGACCACTGACTGCCTTGAACAATGTATAAGTGTATTGGTCAACACATTTATTGTATTGTGTGTGTTGTTCCAAAGGAAGCTTCATACCCAATATGTAAATGTAGTACTTTGTATTTGTTAGAGTTCTTCGTGTTTAAACAGTAATTATGGCTGTGAATCCAACTATTCCCACAAACTTTTAACAACTAGTGAACGTTGGAAGCCACATATTTTTTTAAAAAGGTGAACAACATAGTTAAGTTTAGGCCACAATCTATTTAGCAATTACAACATTAATATTAAGAAGTAATGTATGTTGACGTAAAGCTATAGTAAGACCAATGCTACATATTTACTAAATAGTGGCTGTCTTCAACCCCAGCTATCAGCACCAAGGATGCCCAGCAGGAACGTGACCAGGAGACCTTCACACTCCACCTGCAGCCCATCGATCCTACACAGCCAACCACGGCGCAGGACATACCCCAACCACCACAAACATACCCCAGCCCCCAATTGAGCACAACACAAGTCCACACACAAATGGGCACTGAGTTTTGGAGCCGTTGGGCCACACAACAGGCGGACCACTATGCGTGCCTCAACACTCACAGCCAATACCTGTCAAGTCTTCCACATCATCTGCCTAGACTGAGTTGCAACTCAGGCAGACTTATAGTGCAGGTGGGCAGAATCGCAAACTCCATGGAGCAGATGAGGGCAGACAACAGCCAAATGCAATCAAACCTCCAACGCATCTTGGATGAACAGCAGCGGCAGCAACAAACACTCATCCAGATCATCCAACATAACCAAATGATAAATGAGAACCTATCACAAATTATATCCAACAACACTGCCGCTAATACGCAGCTCACAGCAAGCTTGAACAATCTTAGTCAAAGCCTAAGTGTGTTGGCATCACACCATGTGACATCGAGCTCGGGGACAACTACACCAAGCCACACCCCAGTTCAATCCCCAGTTCGACGCTCAAGTCGAACCCGCACCAACGAGCCAGCACAATCCTCGGCTCCCAGCACACAAAAAAAACCCAAATAATAATGCATGCACAGAATATGGTGACCATTAAAATGTTGTTTTCTCTAACGTCCTAGTGGATGCTGGGGACTCCGTAAGGACCATGGGGAATAGACGGGCTCCGCAGGAGACTGGGCACTCTAAAGAAAGATTAGGTACTATCTGGTGTGCACTGGCTCCTCCCTCTATGCCCCTCCTCCAGACCTCAGTTAGAATCTGTGCCCGGCCAGAGCTGGATGCTCCTAGTGGGCTCTCCTGAGCCTGCTAGTAAAAGAAAGTATTTGTTAGGTTTTTTATTTTCAGTGAGCTTCTGCTGGCAACAGACTCACTGCTACGAGGGACTGAGGGGAAAGAAGCAAACCTACCTGTCTACAGCTAGGTTGCGCTTCTTAGGCTACTGGACACCATTAGCTCCAGAGGGTTCGAACACAGGCATCTGTCCTCGATCGTCCGTTCCCGGAGCCGCGCCGCCGTCCCCCTCGCAGAGCCAGAAGAACAGAAGCTTGAAGACGGCGAAAACGGCGGCTGAAGACTCCTGTCTTCATTTAAGGTAGCGCACAGCACCGCAGCTGTGCGCCATTGCTCCCAGCACATTTTCACACTCCGGTCACTGTAGGGTGTAGGGCGCTGGGGGTAGGGGGCGCCCTGGGCAGCAATTGAAGTACCTTTTTGGCATAACATACATATATACAGTCAGGCACTGTATATATGTAAAAAACCCCGCCATTTTTTTCACACAGAAGCGGGACAGAAGCCCGCCGCTGAGGGGGTGGGGCCTTCTTCCTCATCACACCAGCGCCATTTTCTCTTCACAGCTCCGCTGGAAGGACGCTCCCCAGGCTCTCCCCTGCAGTATCCAGGTACAAGAAGGGTAAAAAAGAGAGGGGGAGCACATAAATTTAGTAGAGATGAGCGCCTGAAATTTTTCGGGTTTTGTGTTTTGGTTTTGGGTTCGGTTCCGCGGCCGTGTTTTGGGTTCGACCGCGTTTTGGCAAAACCTCACCGAATTTTTTTTGTCGGATTCGGGTGTGTTTTGGATTCGGGTGTTTTTTTAAAAAAACACTAAAAAACAGCTTAAATCATAGAATTTGGGGGTCATTTTGATCCCATATTATTATTAACCTCAAAAACCATAATTTCCACTCATTTTCAGTCTATTCTGAATACCTCACACCTCACAATATTATTTTTAGTCCTAAAATTTGCACCAAGGTCGCTGGATGACTAAGCTAAGCGACACTAGTGGCCGACACAAACACCTGGCCCATCTAGGAGTGGCACTGCAGTGTCACGCAGGATGTCCCTTCCAAAAAACCCTCCCCAATCAGCACATGACGCAAAGAAAAAAAGAGGCGCAATGAGGTAGCTGACTGTGTGAGTAAGATAAGCGACCCTAGTGGCCGACACAAACACCGGGCCCATTTAGGAGTGGCACTGCAGTGTCACGCAGGATGTCCCTTCCAAAAAACCCTCCCCAATCAGCACATGACGCAAAGAAAAAAAGAGGCGCAATGAGGTAGCTGACTGTGTGAGTAAGATTAGCGACCCTAGTGGCCGACACAAACACCGGGCCCATTTAGGAGTGGCACTGCAGTGTCACGCAGGATGTCCCTTCCAAAAAACCCTCCCCAATCAGCACATGACGCAAAGAAAAAAAGAGGCGCAATGAGGTAGCTGACTGTGTGAGTAAGATTAGCGACCCTAGTGGCCGACACAAACACCGGGCCCATTTAGGAGTGGCACTGCAGTGTCACGCAGGATGTCCCTTCCAAAAAACCCTCCCCAATCAGCACATGACGCAAAGAAAAAAAGAGGCGCAATGAGGTAGCTGACTGTGTGAGTAAGATTAGCGACCCTAGTGGCCGACACAAACACCGGGCCCATTTAGGAGTGGCACTGCAGTGTCACGCAGGATGTCCCTTCCAAAAAACCCTCCCCAATCAGCACATGACGCAAAGAAAAAAAGAGGCGCAATGAGGTAGCTGACTGTGTGAGTAAGATTAGCGACCCTAGTGGCCGACACAAACACCGGGCCCATTTAGGAGTGGCACTGCAGTGTCACGCAGGATGTCCCTTCCAAAAAACCCTCCCCAATCAGCACATGACGCAAAGAAAAAAAGAGGCGCAATGAGGTAGCTGACTGTGTGAGTAAGATTAGCGACCCTAGTGGCCGACACAAACACCGGGCCCATTTAGGAGTGGCACTGCAGTGTCACGCAGGATGTCCCTTCCAAAAAACCCTCCCCAAACAGCACATGACGCAAAGAAAAATAAAAGAAAAAAGAGGTGCAAGATGGAATTGTCCTTGGGCCCTCCCACCCACCCTTATGTTGTATAAACAAAACAGGACATGCACACTTTAACCAACCCATCATTTCAGTGACAGGGTCTGCCACACGACTGTGACTGATATGACGGGTTGGTTTGGACCCCCCCCCAAAAAAGAAGCAATTAATCTCTCCTTGCACAAACTGGCTCTACAGAGGCAAGATGTCCACCTCATCATCACCCTCCGATATATCACCGTGTACATCCCCCTCCTCACAGATTATCAATTCGTCCCCACTGGAATCCACCATCTCAGCTCCCTGTGTACTTTGTGGAGGCAATTGCTGCTGGTCAATGTCTCCGCGGAGGAATTGATTATAATTCATTTTAATGAACATCATCTTCTCCACATTTTCTGGATGTAACCTCGTACGCCGATTGCTGACAAGGTGAGCGGCGGCACTAAACACTCTTTCGGAGTACACACTTGTGGGAGGGCAACTTAGGTAGAATAAAGCCAGTTTGTGCAATGGCCTCCAAATTGCCTCTTTTTCCTGCCAGTATAAGTATGGACTGTGTGACGTGCCTACTTGGATGCGGTCACTCATATAATCCTCCACCATTCTTTCAATGGTGAGAGAATCATATGCAGTGACAGTAGACGACATGTCCGTAATCGTTGTCAGGTCCTTCAGTCCGGACCAGATGTCAGCATCAGCAGTCGCTCCAGACTGCCCTGCATCACCGCCAGCGGGTGGGCTCGGAATTCTGAGCCTTTTCCTCGCACCCCCAGTTGCGGGAGAATGTGAAGGAGGAGATGTTGACAGGTCGCGTTCCGCTTGACTTGACAATTTTCTCACCAGCAGGTCTTTCAACCCCAGCAGACTTGTGTCTGCCGGAAAGAGAGATCCAAGGTAGGCTTTAAATCTAGGATCGAGCACGGTGGCCAAAATGTAGTGCTCTGATTTCAACAGATTGACCACCCGTGAATCCTTGTTAAGCGAATTAAGGGCTCCATCCACAAGTCCCACATGCCTAGCAGAATCGCTCCGTGTTAGCTCCTCCTTCAATGTCTCCAGCTTCTTCTGCAAAAGCCTGATGAGGGGAATGACCTGACTCAGGCTGGCAGTGTCTGAACTGACTTCACGTGTGGCAAGTTCAAAGGGCATCAGAACCTTGCACAACGTTGAAATCATTCTCCACTGCGCTTGAGACAGGTGCATTCCACCTCCTATATCGTGCTCAATTGTATAGGCTTGAATGGCCTTTTGCTGCTCCTCCAACCTCTGAAGCATATAGAGGGTTGAATTCCACCTCGTTACCACTTCTTGCTTCAGATGATGGCAGGGCAGGTTCAGTAGTTTTTGGTGGTGCTCCAGTCTTCTGTACGTGGTGCCTGTACGCCGAAAGTGTCCCGCAATTTTTCTGGCCACCGACAGCATCTCTTGCACGCCCCTGTCGTTTTTTAAATAATTCTGCACCACCAAATTCAAGGTATGTGCAAAACATGGCACGTGCTGGAATTTGCCCATATTTAATGCACACACAATATTGCTGGCGTTGTCCGATGCCACAAATCCACAGGAGAGTCCAATTGGGGTAAGCCATTCCGCGATGATCTTCCTCAGTTGCCGTAAGAGGTTTTCAGCTGTGTGCGTATTCTGGAAACCGGTGATACAAAGCGTAGCCTGCCTAGGAAAGAGTTGGCGTTTGCGAGATGCTGCTACTGGTGCCGCCGCTGCTGTTCTTGCGGCGGGAGTCCATACATCTACCCAGTGGGCTGTCACAGTCATATAGTCCTGACCCTGCCCTGCTCCACTTGTCCACATGTCCGTGGTTAAGTGGACATTGGGTACAACTGCATTTTTTAGGACACTGGTGAGTCTTTTTCTGACGTCCGTGTACATTCTCGGTATCGCCTGCCTAGAGAAGTGGAACCTAGATGGTATTTGGTAACGGGGGCACACTGCCTCAATAAATTGTCTAGTTCCCTGTGAACTAATGGCGGATACCGGACGCACGTCTAACACCAACATAGTTGTCAAGGCCTCAGTTATCCGCTTTGCAGCAGGATGACTGCTGTGATATTTCATCTTCCTCGCAAAGGACTGTTGAACAGTCAATTGCTTACTGGAAGTAGTACAAGTGGGCTTACGACTTCCCCTCTGGGATGACCATCGACTCCCAGCAGCAACAACAGCAGCGCCAGCAGCAGTAGGCGTTACACGCAAGGATGCATCGGAGGAATCCCAGGCAGGAGAGGACTCGTCAGAATTGCCAGTGACATTGCCTGCAGGACTATTGGCATTCCTGGGGAAGGAGGAAATTGACACTGAGGGAGTTGGTGGGGTGGTTTGCGTGAGCTTGGTTACAAGAGGAAGGGATTTACTGGTCAGTGGACTGCTTCCGCTGTCACCCAAAGTTTTTGAACTTGTCACTGACTTATTATGAATGCGCTGCAGGTGACGTATAAGGGAGGATGTTCCGAGGTGGTTAACGTCCTTACCCCTACTTATTACAGCTTGACAAAGGGAACACACGGCTTGACACCTGTTGTCCGCATTTCTGTTGAAATAGTTCCACACCGAAGAGCTGATTTTTTTGGTATTTTCACCTGGCATGTCAACGGCCATATTCCTCCCATGGACAACAGGTGTCTCCCCGGGTGCCTGACTTAAACAAACCACCTCACCATCAGAATCCTCCTGGTCAATTTCCTCCCCAGCGCCAGCAACACCCATATCCTCCTCATCCTGGTGTACTTCAACACTGACATCTTCAATCTGACTATCAGGAACTGGACTGCGGGTGCTCCTTCCAGCACTTGCAGGGGGCATGCAAATGGTGGAAGGCGCATGCTCTTCACGTCCAGTGTTGGGAAGGTTAGGCATCGCAACCGACACAATTGGACTCTCCTTGTGGATTTGGGATTTCGAAGAACGCACAGTTCTTTGCGGTGCTACTGCTTTTGCCAGCTTGAGTCTTTTCATTTTTCTAGCGAGAGGCTGAGTGCCTCCATCCTCATGTGAAGCTGAACCACTAGCCATGAACATAGGCCAGGGCCTCAGCCGTTCCTTGCCACTCCGTGTGGTAAATGGCATATTGGCAAGTTTACGCTTCTCCTCCGACAATTTTATTTTAGGTTTTGGAGTCCTTTTTTTACTGATATTTGGTGTTTTGGATTTGACATGCTCTGTACTATGACATTGGGCATCGGCCTTGGCAGACGACGTTGCTGGCATTTCATCGTCTCGGCCATGACTAGTGGCAGCAGCTTCAGCACGAGGTGGAAGTGGATCTTGATCTTTCCCTAATTTTGGAACCTCAACATTTTTGTTCTCCATATTTTAATAGGCACAACTAAAAGGCACCTCAGGTAAACAATGGAGATGGATGGATACTAGTATACAATTATGGACGGACTGCCGAGTGCCGACACAGAGGTAGCTACAGCCGTGAACTACCGTACTGTGTCTGCTGCTAATATAGACTGGTTGATAAAGAGATGTCGTAGTATGTATGTATGAAGAAGAAAGAAAAAAAAACCACGGTTAGGTGGTATACAATTATGGACGGACTGCCGAGTGCCGACACAGAGGTAGCCACAGCCGTGAACTACCGTACTGTACTGTGTCTGCTGCTAATATAGACTGGTTGATAAAGAGATGTCGTAGTATGTATGTATGAAGAAGAAAGAAAAAAAAACCACGGGTAGGTGGTATACAATTATGGACGGACTGCCGAGTGCCGACACAGAGGTAGCCACAGCCGTGAACTACCGTACTGTACTGTGTCTGCTGCTAATATAGACTGGTTGATAAAGAGATGTAGTAGTATGTATGTATAAAGAAGAAAGAAAAAAAAACCACGGGTAGGTGGTATACAATTATGGACGGACTGCCGAGTGCCGACACAGAGGTAGCCACAGCCGTGAACTACCGTACTGTACTGTGTCTGCTGCTAATATAGACTGGTTGATAAAGAGATGTCGTAGTATGTATGTATGAAGAAGAAAGAAAAAAAAACCACGGTTAGGTGGTATACAATTATGGACGGACTGCCGAGTGCCGACACAGAGGTAGCCACAGCCGTGAACTACCGTACTGTACTGTGTCTGCTGCTAATATAGACTGGTTGATAAAGAGATGTCGTAGTATGTATGTATAAAGAAGAAAGAAAAAAAAACCACGGTTAGGTGGTATACAATTATGGACGGACTGCCGAGTGCCGACACAGAGGTAGCCACAGCCGTGAACTACCGTACTGTACTGTGTCTGCTGCTAATATAGACTGGTTGATAAAGAGATGTCGTAGTATGTATGTATGAAGAAGAAAGAAAAAAAAACCACGGTTAGGTGGTATACAATTATGGACGGACTGCCGAGTGCCGACACAGAGGTAGCCACAGCCGTGAACTACCGTACTGTACTGTGTCTGCTGCTAATATAGACTGGTTGATAAAGAGATGTCGTAGTATGTATGTATAAAGAAGAAAGAAAAAAAAACCACGGTTAGGTGGTATACAATTATGGACGGACTGCCGAGTGCCGACACAGAGGTAGCCACAGCCGTGAACTACCGTACTGTACTGTGTCTGCTGCTAATATAGACTGGTTGATAAAGAGATGTAGTAGTATGTATGTATAAAGAAGAAAGAAAAAAAAACCACGGGTAGGTGGTATACAATTATGGATGGACTGCCGAGTGCCGACACAGAGGCAGCTACAGCCGTGAACTACCGTACTGTGTCTGCTGCGACTGGATGATAAATAATGATATAAAAAATATATATATATCACTACTGCAGCCGGACAGGTATATATATTATATAATGACGGACCTGCTGGACACTGTCTGTCAGCAGAATGAGTTTTTTATAGAATAAAAAAAAAAACACCACACAAGTGAAGTCACACGACGAGTGTTTAACTTTTTCAGGCAATCACAATATAGTATACTACTAACTATACTGGTGGTCAGTGTGGTCAGGTCACTGGTCAGTCACACTGGCAGTGGCACTCCTGCAGCAAAAGTGTGCACTGTTTAATTTTAATATAATATGTACTCCTGGCTCCTGCTATAACCTATAACTGGCACTGCAGTGCTCCCCAGTCTCCCCCACAATTATAAGCTGTGTGAGCTGAGCACAGTCAGATATATAATATATACATAGATGATGCAGCACACTGGGCTGAGCAGTGCACACAGATATGGTATGTGACTGTCTTGTACTCCTGGCTCCTGCTATAACCTATAACTGGCACTGCAGTGCTCCCCAGTCTCCCCCACAATTATAAGCTGTGTGAGCTGAGCACAGTCAGATATATAATATATACATAGATGATGCAGGCATGCAGCACACTGGGCTGAGCAGTGCACACAGATATGGTATGTGACTGAGTCACTGTGTGTACCGTTTTTTTCAGGCAGAGAACGGATATATTAAATAAAACAACTGCACTGCTGGTGGTCACTGTGGTCAGTCACTAAACTCTGCACTCTCTTCTACAGTATCAGCCTCAGGTCAATCTCTCTCTCCTAATCTAAATGGAGAGGACGCCAGCCACGTCCTCTCCCTATCAATCTCAATGCACGTGTGAAAATGGCGGCGACGCGCGGCTCCTTATATAGAATCCGAGTCTCGCGAGAATCCGACAGCGTCATGATGACGTTCGGGCGCGCTCGGGTTAACCGAGCAAGGCGGGAAGATCCGAGTCGCTCGGACCCGTGAAAAAAAACATGAAGTTCGTGCGGGTTCGGATTCAGAGAAACCGAACCCGCTCATCTCTAAAATTTAGGCGCAAAGGACATAAAATCGGCAGCTATTGGGTAATCACTTATTATAGTGAATATCCCTGGGTTATATAGCGCTGTGGTGTGTGCTGGCATACTCTCTCTCTGTCTCCCCAAAGGCCTTTGTGGGGTCCTGTCCTCAGTCAGAGCATTCCCTGTGTGTGTGCTGTGTGTCGGTACGGCTGTGTCGACATGTTTGATGAGGAGGGTTACGTGGAGGCGGAGCAAGTGCGGATAAATGTGGTGTCGCCGCCGTCGGAGCCGACACCTGATTGGATGGATATGTGGAAGGTCTTAAATGATAATGTAAGCTCCTTGCATAAAAGGTTTGATGACGCTGCAGCCTTGGGACAGCCGGGGTCTCAACTCGGGCCTGCCCAGGCGACTCAGAGGCCGTCAGGGTCTCATAAACGTCCACTATCTCAGATGGTTGACACAGATGCCGACACGGAGTCCGACTCCAGTGTCGACGATGATGAGGCACAATTACAGCCTAAGATGACCAAGGCCATCCGCTGCATGATTATTGCAATGAAAGATGTATTGCACATTTCAGAGGTTAACCCTGTCCCTGACAAGAGGGTGTATATGTTTGGGGAGAAAAAGCAGGCAGTAACTTTTCCCCTGTCACATGAATTAAATGAGTTATGTGAAGAAGCGTGGAGTTCCCCTGATAAGAAAGTGGTGATTTCCAAAAAATTACTGCTGGCGTACCCTTTCCCGCCAACGGACAGGTTACGTTGGGAATCCTGACCTAGGGTAGACAAGGCGCTGACACGCTTATCTAAGAAGGTGGCCCTGCCGTCTCAGGATACGGCCGCCCTGAAGGATCCTGCGGATAGGAAGCAGGAAGCTATCTTGAAGTCAGTGTATACACACTCTGGTACTCTACTGAGACCAGCTATTGCTTCAGCCAGGATGTGTAGCGCTGTAGCAGCATGGACAGATACTCTGTCAGAGGACATAGATGCCCTGGACAGGGATACTGTCTTGCTAACCCTGGGCCATATAAAAGACGCCGTCTTATATATGCGGGATGCCCAGAGGGACATTTGCCTACTGGACTCTAGAATTAATGCAATGTCCATTTCTGCCAGGAGGGTCTTATGGACTCGGCAATGGACATGGTATGCCGATTCTAAAAAACACATGGAGGTTTTGCCTTATAAGGGTGAGGAATTGTTTGGGGACGGCCTCTCGGACCTTGTATCCACAGCGACAGCTGGAAAGTCGACTTTCTTGCCTCAGGTTTCCTCACAGCCTAAGAAAGCACCGTATTATCAAATGCAGTCCTTTCGTTCTCAGAGAAGCAAGAAGGTCAGAGGTGCATCCTTTCTTGCCAGAGGCAGAGGTAGAGGAAAGAAGCTGCACCATGCAGCTAGTTCCCAGGAACAAAAGTCCTCCCCGGCTTCCACTAAGTCCACCGCATGACGCTGGGGCTCCACAGGCGGAGCCAGGAGCGGTGGGGGCGCGTCTCCGAAAATTCAGCAACCAGTGGGTTCGCTCACAGGTGGATCCTTGGGCTATACAAATTGTATCTCAGGGATACAAGCTGGAGTTCGAAGTGACTCTCCCTCACCGTTACCTAAAATCAGCCTTGCCAGCTTCCCCCACGGAAAGGGAGGTAGTCCTGGCGACAATTCACAAGCTGTACCTCCAGCAAGTGATAATAATGGTCCCCCTCCTTCAACAGGGAAGGGGTTACTATTCCACACTGTTTGTGGTACCGAAACCGAACGGTTCGGTAAGACCCATTCTGAATTTAAAATCCTTGAACATTTATATGAAAAAATTCAAGTTCAAAATGGAATCGCTCAGAGCGGTCATTGCAAGCCTGGAAGAGGGGGATTTTATGGTATCTCTGGACATCAAGGATGCTTACTTGCATGTCCCCATTTATCCACCTCACCAGGAGTATCTCAGGTTTGTGGTACAGGACTGTCATTACCAATTCCAGACGTTGCCGTTTGGTCTGTCCACGGCACCGAGAGTATTTACCAAGGTAATGGCCGAAATGATGGTACTCCTTCGGAAGCAAGGAGTTACGGTTATCCCGCACTTGGACGATCTCCTCATAAGGGCGAGGTCCAGGGAGCAGTTGTTGATCAGCGTAGCACACTCTCAGGAAGTGTTGCAACAGCACGGCTGGATTCTGAATATTCCAAAGTCGCAGCTGATTCCTACGACGCGTATGCCCTTCCTGGGTATGATTCTGGACACAGAACAGAAGAAGGTGTTTCTCCCGGAGGAGAAGGCCCAGGAGTTAGTGACTCTGGTCTGGGACCTCCTAAAACCAAAACAGGTGTCGGTGCATCACTGCACGTGAGTCCTGGGAAAGATGGTGGCCTCATACGAAGCCATTCCCTTCGGCAGGTTCCATGCGAGGATCTTTCAGTGGGATCTGTTGGACAAGTGGTCCGGATCGCATCTTCAGATGCATCGGCTGATCACCCAGTCCCCGAGGGCCAGGGTGTCTCTTCTGTGGTGGCTGCAGAGTGCTCATCTTCTCGAGGGCCGCAGGTTCGGCATACAGGACTGGGTCCTGGTGACCACGGATGCAAGCCACTGCGGATGGGGGGCAGTCACTCAGGGAAGAAACTTCCAAGGGCTGTGGTCAAGTCAGGAGACTTGTCTGCACATAAATATACTGGAACTAAGGGCCATATACAACGCCCTGAGTCAAACGGAGCCCCTGCTTCGAGACCAACCAGTGCTGATTCAGTCAGACAACATCACGGCGGTCGCCCATGTAAACCGCCAGGGCGGCACAAGAAGCAGGGTGGCGATGGCAGAAGCCACAAAGATTCTTCGTTGGGCGGAGATTCACGTACAAGTACTGTCAGCAGTGTTCATTCCGGGAGTGGACAACTGGGAAGCAGACTTCCTCAGCAGACACGACCTCCACCCGGGAGAGTGGGGACTTCATCAAGAAGTCTTCACACAGATTGCATATCGATGGGAACTGCCACAGGTGGACATGATGGCGTCCCGCCTCAACAAAAAGCTAAAATGATATTGCGCCAGGTCAAGGGACCCTCAGGCGATAGCTGTGGACGCGCTAGTGACACCCTGGGTGTTCCAGTCGGTATATGTGTTCCCTCCTCTTCCTCTCATACCCAAGGTACTGAGAATAGTAAGAAAAAGAGGAGTGAGAACAATACTCATCGTTCCGGATTGGCCAAGAAGGACTTGGTACCCAGAACTACAAGAGATGATCACAGAGGATACTCTAATACCGAAAACCCAGAGACGGATTTACAAGGAAAAGAAAGTTCCTTTGTGGAGCACTCTTTTAAATGTATAATTAGTAAATAATTTTATTAAAACATAACTTTTATTCACTCTTATTCATAAAAACTTTCTAGATATAATCATACAATACAAAATGCAAAAATGACAAAATACAAAAATGACATATATACGCTCACCAAAATAATAATGGCGGTGGTGGTATTATAAAGCATCAATTGGTCAAATACCTATAACACATCAATACACCATTTATTCAACTTAATTTATAAAGCTTTAAATGCTGTTTCATAATCATATCCAGCTAACGATAACCTTGAGATTGGTCTCGGCGATTTTCTCATATGGTTCCTTCATATGCTAACTGTTAATAACATGCATGAAATTTCGAACAATAGACCGCAGATACTGCTTTGAAAAATGCTATCATAATTTGATAATTTGATATGCAAACTGACCATAGGTCTCTGTTACTGCTTGTTTCTTATAAGAGTTTGTTGTAATAGCATAACCAAATGTCCTCTCTCTGTGCCCTCTCCCTAAATAACTGTCAAGTGCAGATTACAAAGTACACATATTGGATAGAAAGGAACAGCGTGAAGATATGCCACCCCTTCTACTGCCGCCGTCTTCTGTGAGCGGACGGGGGTGAGAGCGGGACCAGCAAACGCTGTTCACGATGGAGAGATACAGTGATACGCCCTATCTCCTCCGTTTGTGGTGTTAGATGGTCCTGGTGACACTAGGCATTGCAGGAGCCAAATTCGCCACCGGGAGGAGGGCAGACACCGAAATTAAAAGGACAGATACTCAAATCACATATTTATTGCTGGGCTATTGAATAGTCTGATAACAATATTTTAACTTCTTTCCTGGCCGACCACAATGAAAGTGTCTAAATTCTATTCCAGACGTAGTATCATGTTATTAGGTATAATTGAATATGAAATTCACTGTAGTGCCTATAATACATATAAAGAATAAATAACAGCGTGTCCCTGGCAATTTTTAATTGGGATACTTGACAGATAGATTGAAAATGAGGGACAGCGTGAGAATCTGCAGCCCTTTCTACTGCCTCCGTCTTCTGTGAGCGGATGGAGGTGAGAGCGGAGCTTGCAGGCACGCTGGCCGGAGAGAAAGGTGCAGTGTGCAACCCTGCTCCCGTATGCGGTGTTAGGTGGCCCTGGTTACTGGTTGCATTGCAGGGACCAAAATGCGCCGCCGGGAGAGGAGAGGACACCTGAAGGACAGGTTACCTGACTCGGTTGGCTGGAGGGTGCAGATGTGTGCAGACTGTTCCCCCTGCAGCGGGGAATCAGCAAACGGCCAGAACGCGTTTCACCACGGAGGGCTTAATCACCTGTGAGCCTGACCGGAGTCGGGAAATGTGTCAGTATTTAAAAAAAAAGGTTGAACCAATCCTAGAGCGTGGACTAATTGCTCGGTAATTGATTGCCATATTGGCTGAGAGTTTTAACCCGATAATACAGGCAGCGAGATTCTGTTTGCGACATTGCCCAAATAGACATGAGATAAAGGAAAGAAACAAATACACCTGATAATCCTGATATTATTATTGATAATATCCCATCATATATACATTGGTAACAGTATACTCTCAATTAAATATACATTCAGAAAAATGTTTATTATGCATTCAAAAAAGATATTGAGATTACATTCTAAATAAAGGGGGGGGGGGGAGGAGAAAAGAAAAGAAATCAGAGTTCTATAAAGTGAAAACATAAGGATACTTGATTAGATTATCCATCCCATGGTGATAATATACTGGCCACTTAGGTGGAAATGTGAATTAGTATACTATTAGGCTAAAGAAAGAAAAAAGAAAAAGAAAAGAAAGGGGGCAGTGGGGGTGAGTGGAGCGAGGGGGGGGGGAAGGGGGAAAGGGGGGGGGGAGGGGGGGGGGGAAAGAATGTTTCTCTCGGTGTTAGTGTGGGTGAGTCTTCAGTGGTTTACTAAAGAAAGAGGGGAAAGAGGGGAAAAGATTGTATAGAAAAATGTCGGGTGTAAAGTGAAGTGACAATTTAATGAGGGGGGACCGAAGGTTAGGGAAAAGCGGCGATGAAGATAAAGCCCCATGTAGTGAACAAAATACACTTATTGAAAACAAAGAGGTGCATTTAGCAACTATTAGGTAAAAAGTGTGAACCTGTGGAAGAAAGGGGAGGGGGAAAGAATGAAGGAAAAAAGGGAAAAGGGGGGGGAAGAAGCATTTGGAAAGAGGGGAAATAGGGAAAAATATAGGCTAACATTGTGTTAATATGCACCTGTGAGTGACACAATGTTAGCCTATATTTTTCCCTATTTCCCCTCTTTCCAAATGCTTCTTCCCCCCCCTTTTCCCTTTTTTCCTTCATTCTTTAGCCTATATTTTGTTCATGTTTTCACTTTATAGAACTCTGATTTCTTTTCTTTTCTCCTCCCCCCCCCCTTTTATTTAGAATGTAATCTCAATAACTTTTTTGAATGCATAATAAACATTTTTCTGAATGTATATTTAATTGAGAGTATACTGTTACCAATGTATATATGATGGGATATTATCAATAATAATATCAGGATTATCAGGTGTATTTGTTTCTTTCCTTTATCTCATGTCTATTTGGGCAATGTCGCAAACAGAATCTCGCTGCCTGTATTATCGGGTTAAAACTCTCAGCCAATATGGCAATCAATTACCGAGCAATTAGTCCACGCTCTAGGATTGGTTCAACCTTTTTTAAATACTGACACATTTCCCGACTCCGGTCAGGCTCACAGGTGATTAAGCCCTCCGTGGTGAAACGCGTTCTGGCCGTTTGCTGATTCCCCGCTGCAGGGGGAACAGTCTGCACACGTCTGCACCCTCCAGCCAACCGAGTCAGGTAACCTGTCCTTCAGGTGTCCTCTCCTCTCCCGGCGGCGCATTTTGGTCCCTGCAATGCAACCAGTAACCAGGGCCACCTAACACCGCATACGGGAGCAGGGTTGCACACTGCACCTTTCTCTCCGGCCAGCGTGCCTGCAAGCTCCGCTCTCACCTCCATCCGCTCACAGAAGACGGAGGCAGTAGAAAGGGCTGCAGATTCTCACGCTGTCCCTCATTTTCAATCTATCTGTCAAGTATCCCAATTAAAAATTGCCAGGGACACGCTGTTATTTATTCTTTATATGTATTATAGGCACTACAGTGAATTTCATATTCAATGATACCTAATAACATGATACTACGTCTGGAATAGAATTTAGACACTTTCATTGTGGTCGGCCAGGAAAGAAGTTAAAATATTGTTATCAGACTATTCAATAGCCCAGCAATAAATATGTGATTTGAGTATCTTTCCTTTTAATTTCGGTGTCTGCCCTCCTCCCGGTGGCGAATTTGGCTCCTGCAATGCCTAGTGTCACCAGGACCATCTAACACCACAAACGGAGGAGATAGGGCGTATCACTGTATCTCTCCATCGTGAACAGCGTTTGCTGGTCCCGCTCTCACCCCCGTCCGCTCACAGAAGACGGCGGCAGTAGAAGGGGTGGCATATCTTCACGCTGTTCCTTTCTATCCAATATGTGTACTTTGTAATCTGCACTTGACAGTTATTTAGGGAGAGGGCACAGAGAGAGGACATTTGGTTATGCTATTACAACAAACTCTTATAAGAAACAAGCAGTAACAGAGACCTATGGTCAGTTTGCATATCAAATTATCAAATTATGATAGCATTTTTCAAAGCAGTATCTGCGGTCTATTGTTCGAAATTTCATGCATGTTATTAACAGTTAGCATATGAAGGAACCATATGAGAAAATCGCCGAGACCAATCTCAAGGTTATCGTTAGCTGGATATGATTATGAAACAGCATTTAAAGCTTTATAAATTAAGTTGAATAAATGGTGTATTGATGTGTTATAGGTATTTGACCAATTGATGCTTTATAATACCACCACCGCCATTATTATTTTGGTGAGCGTATATATGTCATTTTTGTATTTTGTCATTTTTGCATTTTGTATTGTATGATTATATCTAGAAAGTTTTTATGAATAAGAGTGAATAAAAGTTATGTTTTAATAAAATTATTTACTAATTATACATTTAAAAGAGTGCTCCACAAAGGAACTTTCTTTTCCTTGTAAATCCGTCTCTGGGTTTTCGGTATTAGAGTATGTGATATTCAGTTCCGTGGAGCACCTCCAGCTTTGATACTAAATTAATGTAAGAAATTTCCTATAATAGCTGGTTCATATATATTTTCTACCAATCTGTCTATGTTCTGTGTGGGATATATGATTTTCTTTTTATATGATCACAGAGGACCCATGGCCTCTGCCTCTCAGACAGGACCTGTTGCAACAGGGGCCCTGTCTGTTCCAAGACATACCGCGGCTGCGTTTGACGGCATGACGGCTGAACGCCGGATCCTAACGGAAAAGGGCATCCCGGATGAAGTGATTCCTACGCTGATAAAAGCTAGGAAGGATATAACAGCTAAGCATTATCACCATATATGGCGAAGATATGTTGCTTGGTGTGAGGCCAGGATGGCCCCTACAGAGGAATTCCAGCTGGGTCGATTTCTGCACTTCCTACAGTCAGGTGTGACTATGGGCCTGAAATTAGGGTCCATAAAGGTCCAGATTTCGGCCCTATCCATTTTCTTTCAAAAAGAACTGGCTTCACTGCCTGAGGTTCAGACGTTTGTAAAGGGAGTGCTGCATATTCAGCCCCCTTTTGTGCCACCAGTGGCACCTTGGGATCTTAACGTTGTGTTGGATTTCCTGAAATCCCACTGGTTTGAACCACTTAAGACCATGGAACTAAAGTATCTCACGTGGAAAGTGGTCATGCTGTTGGCCTTAGCATCGGCGAGGCGTGTATCAGAATTGGCGGCTTTGTCATGTAAAAGCCCTTATTTGATCTTCCATATGGACAGGGCAGAATTGCGGACTCGTCCCCAATTTCTCCCAAAGGTGGTATCATCGTTTCATTTGAACCAACCTATTGTGGTCCCTGCGGCTACTCGGGACTTGGAGGACTCCAAGTTGCTGGACGTAGTCCGGGCTTTGAAAATATATGTTTCCAGAACGGCTGGAGTCAGGAAGACTGACTCGCTGTTTATTCTGTATGCACCCAATAAGCTGGGTGCTCCTGCTTCAAAGCAAACTATTGCTCGCTGGATATGTAGCACGATTCAGCTGGCTCATTCTGTGGCTGGATTGCGGCATCCAAAATCAGTGAAAGCCCATTCCACAAGGAAGGTGGGCTCTTCTTGGGCGGCTGCCCGAGGGGTCTCGGCTTTACAGCTTTGCCGAACGGCTACTTGGTCGGGTTCAAACACTTTTGCAAAGTTCTACAAGTTTGATACCCTGGCTGAGGAGGACCTTGTGTTTGCTCATTCGGTGCTGCAGAGTCATCCGCACTCTCCCGCCCGTTTGGGAGCTTTAGTATAATCCCCATGGACCTTACGGAGTCCCCAGCATCCACTAGGACGTTAGAGAAAATAAGAATTTACTCACCGGTAATTCTATTTCTCGTAGTCCGTAGTGGATGCTGGGCGCCCGTCCCAAGTGCGGACTTTCTGCAATACGTGTATATAGTTATTGCTTAATAAAGGGTTATTGTTATGAGCCATCCGTTGAGTGATGCTCAGTTGTTGTTCATACTGTTAACTGGGTAAAATATTACGAGTTGTACGGTGTGATTGGTGTGGCTGGTATGAGTCTTACCCTGGATTCCAAAATCCTTTCCTTGTAATGTCAGCTCTTCCGGGCACAGTTTCCCTAACTGAGGTCTGGAGGAGGGGCATAGAGGGAGGTGCCAGTGCACACCAGATAGTACCTAATCTTTCTTTAGAGTGCCCAGTCTCCTGCGAAGCCCGTCTATTCCCCATGGTCCTTACGGAGTCCCCAGCATCCACTACGGACTACGAGAAATAGAATTACCGGTGAGTAAATTCTTATTTTTTTTTGGATCATAAATTGGTGTGTTCCAAAAAATAAATTGTTAACACGGAATATGTGTATTGTTTAATTCGCTCCACAAACCACCTCCACATTAGTGTCTTGGGCCAGATGTGTATTGGTATAAATATATTGCCTGCCCCTAGGTGTCCTCAGCTCAACGTGTGTCTAATCTATGGCACCCAGGACATTGGCCATGGCCGTAAGATCACATAAAGCTACCCTGACTGCATGCCACTGCAACTCCAGGGTAGGGAAGCAGAGAGAGGCATCTATGTAGCCATCCAAGACATCCAAAACCTGAGTGGACATTCCAAAATTAAAGGTGAGTGTCATGACCTGTAATCAATACAATACTGTGTTCTATTACATTACAGAAGCACCACTTAGACATGGACGTGTATGTATGTTTTAAGTCACCTGAATTACATATTTCTAAAAGGTGGCCTGTGAGATACTAATGACATCGCTAGTCACAGGCTGGAAGCTGCCAGTAGCCATAAAGTGCAACACAGGCAGGAGTTTGTGCAGGCCTGAGACAGAGCGAGAGCGTGCTGTCTCAGGGTCTAGGTTCAGTTTGACAACGTCATACAGAGGGAAAATGTAATTTACATTTAGTCGGAGCATCTGTATAACATGTTCATCAGCAAATTTGATAAAGTTTAAACGACCACTAAAAAAAACAGCCATGCCCAGCCTGGTTCCGGTATGATTGGTCGACCATGTTATGGTCGACAGTCATTAGGTCGACCACTATTGGTCGACATTGACATTGTCGACATGGACACATGGTCGACACATGAAAATGGTCGACACGTGAAAGGTCGACACGTGAAAAAGTCGACATGAGTTTTTTTTACTTTTTTGGTGTCGTTTTTTGCGTAAAGTGACTGGGAACCCCAATTAGTGCACCGCGTCCCCTCGCATGGCTCGCTTCGCTCGCTATGCTTCGGGCATGGTGCCTTCGCTCCGCTACCGCTTCGCTCGGCACAGATTACCGTTCCAATCGTAGTCCACGTGGATCGTAAAGTATGGAAAAGTTCCCCAAAAGAATTTAAAAAAAAAAAAAACTCATGTCGACCTTTTCATGTGTCGACCTTTCACGTGTCGCCCATTTTCATGCGTCGACCATGTGTCCATGTCGACCATGTCAATGTCGACCAATAGTGGTCGACCTAATGACTGTCGACCATAACATGGTCGACCATGTGAACGGATACCGCCCAGCCTACGCGGAACCTGTACAACCTGCTGTCCATGTTCATTTTCCTGGCCTTGGTTTATTGTAGCCTCATGGAGCACTGTCAGGTATCCCCCAGCAAACAAGAAAGCAGCACTACACACGGTAGCAGCCATTTCAGAGTTAGAGAGGAGAAAAATGTGTTTGGGCCCCTTTTAAAGGCCCCAAAAGTCAGGTGTGAGTAATGTAGAATTGGCAACACATGTAAACACGCTTCTCAAAAGCAGGTCTACTTTTTTTTAGGCTTTTTGTACGATTAGTATTTTTTCACGGCCGCACATGCATTTTCACGGAAGAGATTTCAAATACGAATGCTTAGTAAATGACCGAGTTCTATACCTAAACAGCCGCGTTTGAGCGATGGTGTATTCATTCGTATTTTTACTACACAGCCGTAATAAAAATACGAATGCCCTCATCACTGCCGAGATTTGTGCTTAGTAAATTCCCGAGATGACACTTTGAAGAAAAAACACCAAATCGGTCAAAATCGGGAGCTTAGTAAATATACCCCCCATGTGTCTGTGTTATTTTCCCTTGGGGTGCTAATGGTGTGCCTTGGCAATTTAAAAATCTTGATTTGAAAAGGTTGCAAATGTGTTAGAATGTTACCATGGAATTTCTGTACTACTATTTTGATGCCATTGGGAGTTGCTCCCACTATAGGGCCCATGTGAGGGTAAGTGACAGGTCTATTCAGCCCTCCCATTCTCCCTCAGGTGTGTAAGTATCTGGCGCAGTAGTTAGCATTGCTACCTCACAGCAGTAGGGACAATGTATGCATTTTGACTAGTGTAGAGTTTGTATGTTCTCTTCCAGTCAGTAGATCAATGAAGGGCTGTGGTATATGGAACCACAATTCTACAGTAATCCTCTAAAAGAAAGTCCTTTAGAGGCCTAAAACAGTTACTTGCATGATAAAACATGGTAGAGTGGTTATAAAATCTATTACCGTATATACTCGAGTATAAGCCAACTTTTTCAGCACATTTTTCTATGCTGAAAAAGCCCCCCTCGGCTAATACTCGAGTCAACGGCTGCAGCAGACGCCGTGGGCTGTGTGGGCGTCCGCTGCAGCCGGCTCCAGGGACAGCGGCGTTGCTATGGGAGAGACGTCATGACGTCTCTCCCATAGAGATGATCGGGTGCCGGGAAGCGGGCATCGGAGCGGGCGGCCAGACGGAGTGGCGGCCAGACGGAGCGGGCGGAAAGACGGAGCGGAGCAGCGCAGCAGCAGAAGAAGCGGTCGGGAAGCAGGAGCGGGGCAGTGGTAAGTATTGTTTTTGTGTGTGTTTGTGTGTTTGTAAGCGGCGACGGGGGCACAGCAACAGGGGGCAAAGAAAGAGGGGGCACAACTACTGGGGGCAAAGAAAGGGGGCACAACTACTGGGGGCAAAAAAAGGGGGCACAACTACTGGGGGCAAAGAAAGAGGGGTCATAACTACTGGGGGCAATGAAAGAGGGGGCACAACTACTGGGGGCAAAGAAAGAGAGGGCATAACTACTGGGGGCAATGAAAGAGGTGGCACAACCACTGGGGGCTTAGAAGGGGCATAACTACTGGGGGCAAAGCAACGGGGGCATGTTTTTATATGGCACTGTGGGGGGATATCTGTCACTGGGGGTATATATGGCACTGGGGGCACAACCCTAGCAACAAGCATTACCCCCTGGCAACAAGCATAACACCTACCGCATGAAACCCCTGGCACCGTGCATTTCCCACCCTAGGCTTATACTCGAGTCAGTAATTTTTCCCAGTTTTTTTGTGGTAAAATTAGGTGCCTCGGCTTATATTCGGGTCGACTTATACTCGAGTATATACGGTAGTTTAAATACAGACACATGTGTAGCCTGTGAATTTTGTTATAACTTTCCTTTGATGAAACAAAGATTATGCATGAAGGAGTATGAGGAAAGCCTCAGAAACTTGCAGTGTGCAGGTGGGCTATACTGGACATCACTGTATCTACCTATCACCAATTCACTACAGGAAATATTTTCTTAATTACTTTCTTATTATTGGGGATATGGCCGGCCCACGTCATGTGTTTTGGATCTGTATCTGCTTTGTGGTTTGGATCTGTATTTGGTTTTGTCATAACTACTAGGGATGAGCGGGTTCGGTTCCTCTGAATCCGAACCCGCCCGAACTTCAGCTTTTTTCCACGGGTCCGAGCAGGCTCGGATCCTCCCGCCTTGCTCGGTTAACCCGAGCACGCCCGAACGTCATCATCCCGCTGTCGGATTCTCGCGAGACTCGGATTCTATATAAGGAGCCGCGCGTCGCCGCCATTTTCACACGTGCATTGAGAGTCATAGGGAGAGGACGTGGCTGGCGTCCTCTCCGTTTAGAGAAGAGAGAAACACAGTATTTTGGGGAGCATTATTAGAAGGAGTACTACTATACTGTATACTACTATACTACTTGCTGAAGTGATATTTATAGAGTCATAGGGAGAGGACGTGGCTGGCGTCCTCTCTGTTTAGAGAAGAGAGAGACACAGTATACTATTTTGGGGAGCATTATTAGGAGGAGTACTACTATACTGTATACTACTATACTACTTGCTGAAGTGATATTTATAGAGTCATAGGGAGAGGACGTGGCTGGCGTCCTCTCCGTTTAGAGAAGAGAGAGACACAGTATTTTGGGGAGCATTATTAGGAGGAGTACTACTATACTGTATACTACTCAGACACAGTATTTTGGGGAGCATTATTAGGAGGAGTACTACTATACTGTATACTACTCTACTACTTGCTGAAGTGATATTTATAGAGTCATAGGGAGAGGAC